>NC_057802.1:601038188-601239422 GCF_018294505.1 Triticum aestivum
CTGGATGAACAGGACCCCGTGGTGTGGAGGGTTGGATGAACAGTAGACGGTGGAGGGGTGCTCGTGGAGGGGTGGTTGAACAGGACCCCGTGGTGTGGAGGGCTGGATGAACAGTAGACGGTGGAGGGGTGGTTGAACAGTAGCCGGTGGAGTAGCGCGTGGTGGAGGCTGGATGAACAGGAGCCCGTGGAGGTTGGAGGAGGTCGACGGTAGCCCGTGGAGGCTGGAGGAGGTCGACGGTGGAGACGAACAGTATCCCGTTGAGACCCATTTTGCCGTACGCCACACCCCTCCCGATCAACAGGACCCCCGTTTCGACCGTAGCGCTCCAACACAAGTCCGTTTCCTCCGTTTTGCGGTACGCCACACCCCTCCCGATCAACTGGGCCCCCGTATCGACCGTAGGAGGTCCGTTTCCTCCGTTTTGCGGTACGCCAGACCCCTCCCGATGAACAAGATCCCGTTTCGAACGTGGCCGGTCAAACACAAGGCCGTTTCCTCCGTTTTGCGGTACGCCAGGCCTCATTTCCATCGCCTGTTCCGTCCAAGCCCTCCCGATGAACACGACCACATATTCCGTTCCGACCCAGCCGGTTGGCTCCCACGCGTTCCGTTGCCTCCCGATGAACACGACGCATTCCGTTGCCTCCCCATGAACACGACGCATTCCGTTGCGTCCCCATGAACACGACGACGACGTTGTTTCTCCGTTCCGACCCAGCCATGTAGACGAGCCCTGGCCGTACGTATGCGCGAGTAGGCGTTCGAGACCCTGCCCGTACGTATGTACGTGGCCGCTGTACGTACGTGTACATGCTACGTGCGCGCCTCTACTACGACACGTACGCGCCTCTACTACGACACGTGTGCGCCTCTACATCGACCAGTATATATGTACGTACACGTTCGCGACCAGAATGACAACGCTACGTACGCTTCGACCAGGTGGGTCCCGACTGTCAGGCACTTCCTTGCCTGCGAAGATGTAGCTGGTGGGTCCCACCAGTCAGGGTGGAGAATCGTTTTTTTTTGCCCGGACGCACTTCCTTGCGTGCGAAGGTGTAGCTGGTGGGTCCCAGCAGTCAGGGGGGAACCGTTTTGTTTTTTTTTGCCCGGACGCACTTCCTTGCGTGCGAAGATGTAGCTGGTGGGTCCCAGCAGTCAGGGGGGCGAATGGTTTATTTTCAGAGGCACTTCCTTGCATTCGAAGATGTAGCTGGTGGGTCCCAGCAGTCAGGGGGAACGTTTTTTTCGCGAAATACGGTGGCCCGTCCGATGGGTCCCCGCTGTCAGGTGGAGGAATAATTATTTTGCGCGTAATAAGGAGGCACTTCCTTGCTGCGGCCGTGGACCCAGCCGTCAGCCTCTCCACGTACAGTCCACGTCCGATGGAAGCCATTCCTTGACCACGTTGACCACGCCGCGCCGAGAGCACCAGGGCGGTGGACGACGGCGAAGCCTAGGAAGGGGATGGCGCGGAGCCGGGAAGACGCGGCAGTGGATGCCCACGCGTAGAGGAGTATGAGGGTTCACTCGTTCGGCTGCGGTGTGAGGCTGCCATCGCCGCAGAATAACAGGGGGTGTGGGTGCGTAGAGGGATGGCCTGGCCAGCGGTGGGAGTAGTAGTGGGCGGGGAGGCCTCCGCGGCATCACGGCCTGCCACGGGCGGCAGGAGCAGGTGGCACGACCGGCGCTGCTTTGGGCGGCTGGAGCAAGAAGACCAGAGGTTGAAGAAGCACTACGGCCGTTGGATGGATATCATACGGTCACTGGAGCTAGAATCGTTCATATATTGACTAAAGTTGACAAAGGCCTCCGCCCAGTCAACTTAGTAGGCCCACAAGTCAGCCTCCCACCAAGATGGGTCCCAGCTAGCAGGGGGTACTCATTTTTTTTGTGCGTAATAAGGAGGCACTTCCGGTGGGTCCGAGCTGACAGCGGGGGGAACGTTTTTTCCACGAAATACGGTGGCCCGTCCTGTGGGTCCCAGAGTCAGGGGAAACGTTTTTTTTCGCGAAATACTGGTGGCCCGTCCGGTGGGTCCCGGCTGTCAGGTGGAGGAATAATTATTTTCCGCGTAATAAGGAGGCACTTCCTTGCGGCTGCCGTGGACCCAGCTGTCAGCCTCTCCACATACAGTACTCTTCCGATGGAAGTCGGCCGTTGACCACATTGACCACGCCGCGCCGAGAGCACCACGGCGGTGGACGACGGCGAGGCCTAGGAAGGGGACGACGCAGAGCCGGGGAAGACGCAGCAGTGGAAGTCTGCGCGGAGAGGAGTACGAGGGTTCACCGGTTCGGCTGCGGTGTGAGGCTGCCGTCGCCGCAGAATAACAGGGTTTGTGGGTGAGTAGAGGGATGCCCTGGCCAGCGGTGGGAGTAGTAGGGGGCGCTGAGGCCTGCGCGGCAGCATAGCCGGCCACGGGAGGCGGGAGTAGGCGGTCCCACCGGCGCTGCTTTGGCGGCTGGAGCAAGAAGATCAGAGATTGAAGAAACACGACGGCCGTTGGATTGACATCCAAGGGTTATGTCTGCTAGAATCGTTTGTTGACATATATAATAACTAAAAAAATCTTGCATACGCGTCAACTAAACAGGCCCACAAGTCAGACCACTCCCTCTTTTTTTTAATAATTTATATATAGCTCATGGCAACTTCTTATGCAATTTATTGCAGTCGTTTTTTGGTTGGCCAGGGCCAATTTCGCATATTTCTGTGGGTTCCAAACGATTTTTAATACCGAAATGTCGAGCCAGATTTAAAGTACTTTGAAGATATATTTAAATTAGGTTAATGCCCAGTGAAATAGGAATCTGAAAATGTCAAAAAATTCAGAAATTATAAAGTAATTGCCAATTTGTCATCTGTTTTTATATTTACAACCCATTTCATATTACTTTCAAGATTTGCAGGCGTCTTGAAAGAGTTGCAGCCCATCAGGGCGTAGAAAAATAAGTAGGCCTGGATTGGGTATTCTTCAGAAAAAATAAACTGGGCTCATTTTCACAAAGAAAAAATAGCTGGGCTGGTCACATGGTGAACATAAAATATAAGCCTGGGCTAGACGGGCCACAACCCAGTTCAAACCCTGCTCCGTCTCAACAATACCAAACAAAAAAATATTGCTCGAGTAGCTACGTCCCAGGTGTCAGCCGATCCTGTGATGTTCTCTTGTCTATTGACTATATAGCTCACAATGTCGTGGGTCCCAGATGTCAGGAAAACACTAGGAGGAAGCATTTTATTTTTCCATACGCTGACGTGGTGGGCCCCTGCTGTCATCCTCTCCACGTACTTCTGCCGATTCCTGTTGTTTGTTGACCATGTTGACAACGCGAGAGGGCGGCGCCGCGGCGAGCGCACCAAAGCGCGCGGAGGACGTCGGCGTTAATGATTTAGGAGACGGTGAGGCGACGATGCGTGCGCTGAGGCGCAGCCAGCCGTAGGAGGCGGAAGCAGGTGGCCCCACCGGCGCTTGTTTGGTTTTGGCGGCTGAAGGAAGACAGGACTGAAGAAACACGACAGACTGTAAAAAGCAGCAGGAGTACTTAACAACCTTAACTGAAACTAGCAGGGGCACTTAACAACCAAAGCTGAAAGCAGTATGAGTACTTATACAGGTTCAACCGTACAAAGCACACCTCGAACAGTGCTACTTTGCCTACAGTTAACCAAGGGTGAGGCCGCCAAGCCCCAGGACAAGGCCCAGGCGCCACCCCGCGCATCCACAACCTTCTGAAAGCGGCTTCATCTTGCAATGTGGTCAATAAACAGGATATTTGCTTTAGAGCCATGGAAAAGCATTAACATAATCTTCTGTCCTATTCTCCAAGATGGACGGGCCTTCATTATTTGAGACCACCCATGAATAAGTATCGTTTCACCTTCAAGGGGAATTGAGTAGGTCGACATAAACGTCATGTTGTGACCAAGCGCAAGTCTGACCCGACCATGGTCAGGCTTCTGTATAGGAACAATAGAACTCGGCAGTTCCTGTTTCAAGAAGATCACAGCTGTAAAACTGTGTATAAGCAATAGTTTATGAACAACATATATAACAGAAAACAGCTCGTACCATAAGTTTCTCGACACAGTTGGACCTGTTCAACGAGTGCAGCAGTGGCACACATATCCCACGTGGCCTTCCACCATTGAAACGCCCCACAAGGACCTCAAGACGATCAATAAAGTGTAGGAACTTGTGGATGTCGATCCAGTCAACTTCAGTGCTATTAGTAACAGCCGAGTTCTTACAGAGTAACAAACGAGAAGACTGCTTAACTCTGAAAAAACCTACACGTGCCACCAATCATAAGAAAATATTAGTTAGAAGAAGCATCTTCGTGAGAGATTCGTCGCTACTTCTAAAGTTAAATTGTGATTAGTTAGACAGAATAGGTGGATTAAGAAGTAATCGAGGCAACAAGCAAGAACCAGATACAAAACTAACATGGATGAACAATTGGAACAACGTCGGGGTGGAAGATCGCAGTGAAGATGAGACCAGGTTCTGCTATTTACATCAACATTCGTGCGTCAACTTTCAGTCTGTAACACTTGAGAAAGTTTATCCAAGTTCGGCCATAAAAAAAGCAGCGATCTTCTTGGTTCATGAACCCAACTCAGAACTTATATCCATGGCTTGTCTTCACTGTGACCATTAAACTAGTGTATTCAGTTATGGCAAGGCCGAGCATCTTGAGTACATGTGTTCTGGCAGAGCAAATAATACACTGCAGGAAAAAAATATGAGAACACAGCATGTTCAAAAAAACCCCACCCTCCCGGATAGAAAAGAGGATTCTAGGAACATACTGTGCGCGTTTCAAAATGTTGTGTTAGGATGAGAAGAAAGAAGTGTGGCGTCTCGCCGAGGGCGCAGAAACCTGTAGGGTCCTCGCACTTTGGGCACTGCAAATGAAACACACTAGATTCAGTAGGAAGAAAAATGCATCAACGGCGGCGGCTGCCATCCTAGGATTACCTGCGACCAAGGGACTTGGATTTATCGGGGATGGATGAAGAATCCGTACCTGGTTCTCCATAAGAAAACCCTATGCAATCGCCGAGAGGGGGTTTTCTCTGGACAAGCAGACGAGGGAGAAGGGGATTCAGGCCCAGTGAAATATTGCTGGTTCATCCGTCTAGCTTACTGCTAAAGCTGGAAAGGGGGGTTGTGATTTGACGGCTCATTGGGCATTACTGCGGCGCTACGACCGGGGTGTGTCTACCGTGAAGTTGTGCACTCTAATTTGTGCATATGGCACATGGACCCCGTTGCCGGTTGCCCCACATATCAGCGAAAGGAAGTAGAAAGACAGGAGTAACTAGTTACACATAAATATATTTTTTGACAGAGAGATACTCCCTCTGTAAAGAAATATACAAATCTTTTATTTCACAGGCTCACCTTGCCGAGAAATATACTCCCTCTGCAAGACACGGGCATTATGGGGGTTCAGCTTTTTTATGGGGGTTCAGCTGAGAATATAATACTCAGATAGGCTCACGGTTCTGGACTTTGGGCCGCAGGCCGACCCTGCATGTTTGGGGGCCCATGTATTCTACCTCAGCGCTTTTCATATTGGAAGCGATCGGTAAGGCGCTGGTTTTAGATGCTGTCGCAAGGCGAATAGACAAAATTGAATAAAGCACGGCAGCTGTTGGAATGAAATCGAACGACAGTTCCTAACCAGCAATCAGAGTTGCAATTCTATCAACGATATACCATGTGATAAATAATACTGTCGTACTACTTATACACACAGGACACTTGTTTCACCATGCCAGATTATTACATCAAAATCTCTCGGAGGATAGATCAGTTCGGCAGTTGCGTGCTGCTACTGAAGAATTTCAAAGTTGATTTGGACCAGCTCTCCTTGCCGAGAAAGTTCGATTTTGACATCATCCCCTACAGCAAGATATGATTTAGATTTGAACCTTGACCATCCTTTAGCATCAATCGTCATGCGACCATCCTTTGTACTTACGGTATATTGAGCAGGTTCATTCACACCAAGGCTGCGCATGGTAAGAGAAACTTGGCTGCGGTCGCCCGGATTGTTGAACGACTCCCTCGTTGCTCTAGGAATTCTCTGTTTGCAAACAAGAAGACATACCCAAACAGTTAGATCAACACAGTGAATCATGTGAAACAACATGGAAAGAAAAAAGAACGAAGCACTTGGGCGGCCAATGCTTACCAAGAAGGTGGACATGTCGGTTTTTGTAAGGACTTTGATATATGAAGTGCGAACTGCAGCCCAGTCTGTTGTCTGTGCAACTGCACGGGCCGGAGCAGACGCAAGTGCAAGTGTTGGTGCAGGTGCCGAAGCCGCCGCTGCTGCCGGAGATGGTGCTCCTTGTAGAGCTGGTGCCGGTGTCGGAGCAGGTGCCGGTGTCGATGCCCGATCCTCCGGTAGATCATACTGATCCGCTGACGCGGTCGGTGCCCAATCCTCAGCTGGATCAGACTGAGCTACTGCCGCTGTCAGTGCTAGAGGAACTGCCGGTGCTCGATCTGTGCGAGACAACGGTGATTGTGTCTGGTCTGCTATGATCAGCTTTCTAACTTGACTAGGATCCATGACCGTGATCTAGTTTTTTTCTTCATTTCTTTTAAACGCGAGAAGGACTAATTGTGGCGTTTTTGGTAAACCAAACAGCAGTTCATCATAGGGATTCAGCTTGTACTCAGACAACAGACTGATCCAATTTTTTCCAGTAATATAAGTGATGGACATTGCCTTCATTACTGACACGACATAAGAAGTGAAACCTGCAAAAATAGCCATCGTAGAGCAAACCAAACGGTTTATTCTGTGATGAATGTCACATGGCAAAACCTGCATCGTAAAATTGCAGGAAAAGAAAGAAAACATGACATTAAATCAATAAGATTTAGACAGTAAATCAATAAGATTTACTTGATGTGACACGAGTGAATCCTTACCAGGAAATCACTATGTTAAAGTACTAAACAGAAGATTGATCATCCAAGTACGCGTGGCATGCAGGGGCCCCGCCTACTCCCACAAGCAGGACAGTCCAAAGGTCGTGACAAATCGTATGGACCGAACATCCATGGGACTGGAAATCCTGGTGGGTGCGATAAACCCTGCAATGCATACAGATATTGGAGTGTAACCATAATTGATAAATCGTCCTCACAAAAAATATGATCTGGACACTTCAAAATATACAGACTGAATTGAGTGGACAGACATTAACATAGACCGTTCACACACCAAAAGCGGCAGTACTAATAAACAATACAGGGTTCACAAACACAAATCAAGTACTGAACAGTAGTACTTACTACAGACAAGCAAAGTTGCACTAACTAAACTCTGCAGACTATTTCTTGCCACCGACCTACGGGATGAACCCCGCATAACTGAGTAGGCCATGGACTTTGTGCGAGATGTCTACATGCACCATCACCATCTTGTCAACCTTGGAGAACCTAACAGAGTGGTCTTTCCACTCATAAACATGATGATGAAGACAGGCCGCATCAGATTTGTTGGGAAGCTTTACAAGAACCACACCCTTCGTAATCGAAGGCACATCCAGGAAATTGTTGTGGTCAAGTACAGCCTCGAGAACACGCCTGACAACAATGCTACAGGAAAACACTAGTTCAGGACACAGCAGCTGGATAGTTCAGCAGTAGAACTCATCATCAGGTCTTCCAGTTCACACGGCATGACTTTGAGAACTTCATCTCCACCGCGGACCTAGTTCTAATTCAAACAGAAACCATATTTTATTACTACCTCCATTCAGAAATATAAGATGATTTTCGATATTATACACCATATATGACTACATATACGCACAGAAATGAGTTAACAAAGACACTAGAACATGTCTTCAAAGGCATGAGAGCAGAGGGATTACATGCAATATCCATAACACAAGTTACTGAGGGAAATATACCCTCTTAAAAGGTAGCATTGATGTTCATAAAGTACTCCCTTCGTCCCAAAATTCTTGTCTTAGATTTGTCTAGATACGGATGTATCAAGTCACATTTTAGTATTAGATACATCCGTATGTAGACAAATCTAAGACAAGAAATTTGGGACAGAGGGAGTAGTTGAAAGTAATCTATAAGAAATCAGTGTCAACCTCTCGCATGTTTTGGTCAAAAGAGGAATTTAGAACCGTCATTTGGCACACTAAAATCACATGCAAGATCACCCAGAAAGTCGTACTACCAGTACTAGTACTGCGTGTTAGATGAAAAAACACGATCAAGATCGAGAAAAAGATCGTCAACAAGAGACATTACCTGGACTTTCTTAATGAGGGATCCCGGAGAGGGGCGCTTGGACAGGGCGATGGCTTTGAGCTTGTCTGCGGTAGTCTCGGCGGGGTGCTTGCGCTTCTTCGTACCATGAGCCTCGACGGTTTTGGCCAGAGCCATAGACATCACGTCGGCCGGTGCTCCGGCGTCCATCCAAGAGAGGAAGCTGAGAGAGAAGAGTGAAAGGAGGAACGAGATGAGGGAGAAGCGAAGCAAGTGGGGGTTTTCTTCAAGAGAGGAAGCTGAGACAGAAGAGTGAAATGATGGTTGCTTGGTCCGTCCAACTTACTGCTGGAAAGGAGGGGGTTTTGTGATTTGACGGCTCATTGGGCATTACCGCGGCGGTTCGATCGGGGTAGTCTACCGTCACTCTACTACGGAGTAATTTAGTGCATGGCTGGTGGACCCAGGTGCTGGCTGTCCCACAAGTCGGCAAAAGTGAGTAATTTAGTGCATGGCTGGAGGAGGATCCGCACGGTAGAGCGTCTCCATTGTTTTTCTGAAGAAAAAAATGATTACAGCAAGCGTTTCCACTCTTACGACGGAGGAGTGCGAAACACGGCAGCCACTTGAACATACACAGTGCTCCTACTACTAGGCATGTGCAGTGGTTCATACGTCAGTACTACACAATCTTGTTGCTAGTGTAGTAAGATATGAGGATAACAAATGATGTTGTGCGCATGTCAACTACTCCTATATGTAACATAGTACCGCTTTTTCGACTGTCCGGTCGAGAATGAACGGTGAGATCAATGTCAACAGAACTAGGTCCACAGCGCACGGAGAGTACGGTGCTACAGTACTCCACGAAACATGATATGAAGCACGAATAGTGTTAGGCAGGGTGTATGAAGGGTGCACGGGATGGGAGCAAAAGTTCCCTTCTCGACCCACTTTTGGGTGTTTGGCAGAGTGCATGAAGGGTGCATGAGTCCACACTAGTAGGTTGACAAAAATACACGAAGACGAAACAACTATATTGAGATGAGAATGCAACCAAACACACCCACACGCTTTGTGCTACAGTGACTGATCTGCACCGACTGAGTTTGATCCAACGGTCATGTTGCGTCGAGACATGGACATGCCCATGCAGAGGGCGCCTAAACACCACCGAAGTCCCTCTGCTTCTCGAGGCGCACGACGTTGGTGATGCAGGGTGCAACCGCCCGCAGAGCCCGCTCCCGGTCGACGGGAGCCAGCTCGTCAAAGACGGCATCCAATGGGACGAATGGATTCCGGTGACGGAGCCCTGAAAGGATTCGCCCGGCAACGGCGACGGCAGCCCGCAACCCCTCCTTGTCCAGCTCAGCCCCCACCATCGCGCGGAGACGGCTCAGCTCCTCGGAGATATAGGTGAAGAAGGACACCAGGTCAGGAAGCCGCAGCTCGTTGAAGTCGACCGGGTGGTCGAACGGGTTTAGCCCGACGGCCGGCATCGTCGCGCTGGCACGACGGTAGGCATCTCGCAGCCGCAACACGTGCGTGGCAGCTTGGTTCACCAAGTGGCTGAGGCGATCCTGGACCTCGTCACGATCGGACCGCTCGCGCTCCAGCCGGCTCCCCTGACGGCCTATCATATCTCCCGCTTTTTGCAGCAACGCCGCCGACACCTCGAGCATCTTTGTGGTGGACGCCTGCCGCTTTTGAAGCTCCGTGAACTCCCGCACATAACGGAGGAGCATGGCACTCCTCTCCTCCTTGAGCTCACGGAGCTCCACGTCCTTGGCCCTGAGCTCCGCATCCTTGACATGGAGCTCCTGTGTCAGGCGCCTCACCTCGGACTCCGTGATCTGCTGCGCCGCCATGGCACCAGGTAGAAGCAATGGGGAGAGGAAGCAAAGGGGGCGAAACGGCTGAAAGGCAATGCAATCTACAGGAAGGCGGAGGGAGCGGGGAATCTTTCGGTTTTCACCACGGTAAAACACCAGTCGACGACTTCTCACATCATGGAGCAGTGGGTTTTTACAGGCGGAGTCATCGTGACTAATTGCTGCCGCGAGTCCTCCCGTCAATAAAAAAATTAAAAATCCTGCCGCGCCTGCTCCCGTCAATCAAAAAATTAAAAATCCTGCCGCACCCAAACACCAGAGCAACGCCGCGGTGGATATTTAAATTTACCTGCCGGCAAGTAGATAAAAAAAGGGGTGAAAAAACGAATGTGGCGGCGGCCTAGCTAATCGGTCGAACTAGCCCAACTAGCTAGCCACCGTGCTTCACTGATGTACTCGGCGGGAAAGGTGGTCTTTCGTGATTTGACGACTCATTTACTTGCTTAGGCGCTACGACCGAGGAGGACCCAGAAAACGCACGGTAGGGCGTCCCACGTCAGGAAGAATATATGTGTGCACCACCCGGGAGGACCCCGAAACCGCGCGGCAGGGTGTGCCACGTCTCGGCACGGAGGACAAATGTGCGTGTAAAAATATACTGTATCAGACGTAGTACCTATGTTTCGACCTCGGGACCCAGCCAGTCGGTCGAAAACACCCCACTAGCCACACAGCTTCATCATGCAAACGTGACAAGGAGGATAGATGTGGTTAGCTCCGTCTCGACCAGCCACAACGTCTATTGTTCTAGGCGATTCTTCTATTTTCCAAGATTTTTTTTAGTTGTAATAACACCACGGCAAGCTAGCGCCGCTCTTCGTGTGTGCCCGTGCAAAGGTTAGACGATGGAGAGAAGAGAGATTGAGATCGCAGACCTGGGACCCACCAGTAAGTGAGACAACGGTCATGCACGTGTTGACGAGGCACTCCCTCTAGTCTACTCAACGCAAGTACTGTATAAAATCAAGTTATGGGACAAAGCCAAAACGGTTCGTTTTTTCAGGCTATCGACTTACGCTTTGTAGTCCAGGTTGTCAGTTCGAATCTCGTCTTTCATATTTGTTAGTTTTAGGTCCAAATTTGATTAATGACAAGTGGGACCCCCGTGTGTTGTTCCGATATTTCAGTGTAGGAAGGTTTTTTTGAACAAACACTTTGCGCGGTTAGACAAGTAACGGCACGAGTTACACGTATTTTGCAAGTTTACGAACAAAAATGACAGCGGCATAGAATATCACATCCACCCCGCAAATTAGATACTATGGTGATACGAGTTTTTACACCGTTGGAAGTGAGATCCAATGGCTTGGGAGTAGTCTTTGTAATTATGCGCAATTTCCAAACTCTCCAAAGGTTTTTTTTGCAAATAAAACATTCAGGCCTCGTGTGTGCCTCTGCATCTTCGATCCAACGGCTCCCCGGTGCTCATATTAGGTGCTCCCGTAGCTTAATTACCCGCTACGGTGATATGAGCATCTAGGTCGTATGATCAGTGATCAGATGGCACATGCGTAGTACTTGTACTTTCTGCGCATTTCCCAAACTCTATCAGTCGTATATTGCAAAAACATTCAAACCTCCTACTGTGGGCCGTTAGATATCAGTGAACTCGTATCACCATAGAATCTACGGTGCGGGAGCACCTCATACTCTCCCATGCGAGAAAACATAAGGTGCTATCGCAGCTTGGATGCTACGGTGATACGAGCTTGGAGGTCGTTTGATCTGAGATCCAATGGCATCTGAGGAGTCTTTGTGCTTGTAAGCAGTGGCCGAACTCTTTTGGGGCTTTTCTGCAAAAAACCATTCGAACCACCGAGGAGGTGTTGGGTCACAAATCCAACGCCTCCGAAGAGCTTGTATCACCAAAGCATCTAAGGTGTGGTAGCACATGATATTCTTACATACAAGAGAATATGATGTCCTCCTTCATCTTAGATGCTACGGTGATACGAGTTTCGAGGTCGTTGGATATGGGATCAAAGGGCATCTAAGTAGTTTTTGTACAAATTGTGTGCACTTCTCAAACTCATCAAGGTTTCCTGCAAAAATATTAAGACACATCATGTGAGCTGCTATATCTCAGATCTACAAGCTCCAAGCAACTCGTATCGGCATATAGCATCTAAGGTATGGGGGCACATGATATTCTCCCGGGGAGGAGGGGTGGGGGGTGCACAACCAATCGGTGGTTGGGAGGGTGGGGACAAATATAATCTAAACAACCCTAAACAGAGCTCCACAATTTTATCTAAGGTCGAGGGGTTGATCCCCGACAATCATAGCTCCGCCTAAACACAACATTTGCATGTATAGTAGTACTAGACTTAATATTCATGTTTTAGTTTCATGTTCATTTTAAATATTGAACTGAGGACCATGGATGTCTTACATTTTACTCCCTTCGTTCCTAAATATTAGTCTTTTTAGAGGCTTCAAATGGACTGGCACATACGGATGTATATAGACATATTTTAGAGTCTAGATTCACTCATTTTGCTCTGTATGTAGTCACTTGTTGAACTCTCTAAAAGACTAATATTTAGGAATAGAAGGAGTATTTTTGAATTCGTGTCATACATGCATGGTTTGGAAAAATAGATGCACTATACTTATTGGATTGTTGTTGTGTTCGTGCGTGTGTGTCTTTGTGTGTGTGTGTGTGTGGTCATATGCTTGATACATACAAAGTTTTCTCACCTCCATATTGTTCATCTTTTAAATTTGAATTTGCATTGGAAAACTTACTAGGGATACCATGAAATGTGAAATCCACGTTGAGATCACTATATCACAAACTCACTCTAATTCAACAACTCGTCATAAATCAATTACCACGTTGAGATTAGTATTTGCAAGGAAAATACGGGTATTGTAATACACATAGATTCGTTCGGTAATTTAAAAGGTTCCTTTCGTATTCTCGAATGGTAGGACCCAACGGCGTACCAGCCAGACCTTGGCTCGTGTTGATCCTAAAAAAACCGGGCTCGTGTCCTTCGGTGGCATGCGTGGTACGCACATTAGGCAACCCCAACCAGTCGAGCCTCAGCGTTTAAAGTCGAAATATCTGGCGGCCAGAATTCCAGCCCTAGGAAATTTCCCTCATGTCCCCGGTCTATAATGACTACCGATGAACAACGGAGGGATTCTTTAGTAACTATACAACGTTACCTACCGTGCCAAGCACGGTTCAATTCCCTCGGTCGCCGCTCGTCAAGGTCACCCGTCAACTGCATTGCCTAGTACTACTACTACTACACCAGGATGAGCACAGAATTGAGCCCGTTTGTTCGTGCCTAGTACTTGAGTTAATATATCAGGCAATGCACTGGTATGGAGGGATTATCCTTTTACTCTGCTTATATAACTTGTCTGAAGTCTAACTAAAAAAATGTTTGACCAAATCCTTTCTTAAGAAATACAACAGGACAGATGTACGGCTTGAAAATTTATTGCATGATGCAGGTTATGATATTGTTTCGAATCCTGGATCATAAATTTCAGAAAATCCAAAAGTGAGCATAAATTCTTGAAACTAAGCATGGTCATGTGATATGGCACAAATATTACTTCGTAAGTTTTTTCTTCAATTTGAGACAAGCTACTTATGACAAGTTGCACAAATGAAGAGCCAAGGTATTTTGGAACAAAGACATGTCACGTTAAGGCGAACGCTTTCACTATTGAAACCGTGGGCGTTTACGTGCCGCCACGAGTCCCCGCTTCTCATCGGCAGGTGCCGTCCGAGCAAGCGTGTGAGTCGACGGGAGGCGTGCGAGCAGACCGCTGCGCCGGCTGTCAGGGAGGCGTGCGAGCAGACCGCTGTGCAGGCTCACCGGGAGGCGAGCCCTTTGACCAGGCTCCGCCGCCCACCGTCGTCCCAACTGCTCCCACTTTTAATGTCGCCGGCGCCGCAGTTTAAAATCAACCCCGCACTACCCGGTATCGCTACAATCCTCTCTCTTCCTCTCCGATTCTCCTGTCGTCTACCTCCAACTAGCCTGACCTAAACGTACGCCATGCCGCATCACGATGGTCTGCCCTTAGTGTTCCAGTTTCCTGAGGAAGACACCCAGCCGGAGTCTCAAGAACATAAGGCGCTTTGGGACGAGCTTGAACTGGCCTTGCGGGAAGACGCCGCGCCTGTCCCCGCTCCCGTTCCGGCTCCCGTCGCCCCGACTGCGCCAGCGCCCATCCCCGTGGCATTGATGGGCTGGGAGCCGCACATTGTCGCCGAGCTTGATCCCACGGGGTTCCACGAGGTCCCCGCCGACTTTCACGCGCCCGTGCACCTGCCAGCGCATGCGCCTGCGCGTGCACTGACGCGCACGCCCGTGCCGGTGCCCGTGCACCTGCCAGCGCATGCGCCTGCGCGTGCACTGACGTGCGCGCCCGTGCCGGTGCCCGTGCACACGAATGTCTCCGCCGCGCCGTTGACAGCGCCTGTCCCCGCGCGGGTGCCAGTGCCCCCCTCAGCGGCATGGATGGCCGCCGTCGACCGCTTCCTTGCACCAACGCCAGTCGCCTCCTCCCGCCAGTTGACTCGCTCCGAAGTCCAGAACATTTTGGCCTTCCTTGAAGCTAGGCCAACGTCCAGGAGTACGCCAACAACGGCGCAAGACGCCGCCGTCGCCGTCGGTCAGTGGCCCGACGACACACAGAGCACGGCAGAGGAGCCGCTTCCCACCGCGAGACGCCCCCGCCGCCGCCGCGTAATCTAAATTTGCCATGAAAAACGTTCGGATTGCCATGCTTAAAATCCGAACGTTTATCATTTCCGTTTATTTTATATCGATCGTCGTATAATTTAAAGTCGGAGTCAGACTGAACGAAATGTATGGTTTGATCGATTGAATGTTCTGCTAGAGCCGTATCAAATTAAATATAAAACGTCATCAAGCCACATGTATTCCTTGTCATCCAACGACCTAGACTGCTTCAATGTCGAGCGCTCAACACGTTTAGCGTGCAGTTAATTTCATGCCAAAAATAGTGCTAATCACATGACAACACGCAAATAATATCCTAGTAGTTAATATCCGCATGCACTTAATATACTTCCAAATTAACGTGCATTGCACGTACACACTGACTAGTGCTGCTAGTACGTGAAACTGGTGCCGTGACTTGTGAACGCGTCCAGATATGGTCAACGGCAACATCGCCCGCGAGTTCTTCCTGTTTGCCCGTGCGTCTAAACGCAGAAGGGGAGGAGAGAGAGAGAGCACACATGGAACCCACCAGTAAGTGAAGGCGAATAGTACTAAAAATAATATTACATGTTATCCATTAATTAGGCTGTGGTAATATAAAAACATTATGTGAACAAAGGGGGTACAACAAACATTGCTATTCTACGTATGTTGCCTATTGACGTGCGGCTTGAAGGCCCGGTCGCATGTTCGATCCTCGTCCTTTATTTTTTAATTTGTATATGGGTCCAAATTTGTTTCATGACATGTGGGCCCCTCGGTGTGTAGTTTGTAGCACTTTAATTTGTGGGTCGAAATTTGTTCCATTCCAAGTGGACTATCGGTGTGTAGTTTTGTAGCTTATTTATAATAATTAAAGAGAACAACATAGTTTTTTCAATAATACCATGGTGCGACGTTGAAGGCGAGAAAGGACGTGCGAGAGAGCGATGACCGAGCCAGAGGGAAATCAACTAGGGGAGTTGCGTGGGTTGCAACGGTGTTTGGAGTAGTTGTGGGCCGAATGCTACGAAAATATAATCTAAACCGACCGGAATAAATGCCTACACAAATTAATCCAAGGTTGGAGTGCCCCTCGCAATGTAAATAGCTCCGGCTTTGCGAGGGATGGAGAGGTAGTAGCTTCAACGCGTGGAAGATACGGTGTGAGAAAGCGAGGTCAATCGAGAGACATATAGATAGAGAGACAAAGTGAGTGTGGTCCGACATTCATTGAACAAATATATATGCTCTGGAGAGATATTGTCCGATTGAGCTTTTTGGCAAGGGTGAGGGCTGTAAGATAGAGCTTGAGAGATGATCCAGTCACAGACGTGTAGATATATTTTGTGCGTGGGAGGAAGCAAGGTCAACCGATCACATAGGGTCGCCGTGCGATCGAAAGAGTGAGACGGGTTGGAGAGAGTGACCTAGATAGACGATGTGCGTGAGAGAGTATACAATGTGAATAGGTCGAATTGGGCTCAAACATGGTGATATATCGTTTTTGTCCGAGAAAGAGCGAGGTCAATCGAGACATACGGAGAGAGAGAGAGAGAGAGAGAGATTGAGTGAGCGTGGCCCACCATGAGGTCGAAAGAGTGGCGGCGGCTTGGATGGACTGACCTAGATAGACAATCTGCGTGAGAGAGTATAGAGTGTGTCGATCGAGGCCCGAACAGGGAGATATATCATTTGTGTGTGAAAGAAAACGAGGTTAAACGAGACTCAGATAAAGAGAGCGAGATTGAGCGAGTGTGGCCCGCCGTGCGGAAGAAAGAGTGAGACAGTCTCGAGGGAGTGACCTAGATATACAACGTGCGTGCGTGCGCACGAGAGGTTGGGGGGCTAGATAGGCAATGCATGTATTTAGCGCGAGAGGGTGAGAGGGAGAGGGGGGAGAGAGAGAGAGCTCGGCATGGGGTGCAATGGCGGGTGTGTGAGGTAAATACATTTGGTAACAGAGTGGAAAAAGGGGTTGTGTAGTTGAGAGACTTAGAGATCGAAACATGGAGAGAAAGAATGAACGTGTGTTGGAAACCGATAGCTTCCTAAGGTGGTTAGGAGAGGAAGATTGACCGATACAGGAAGTATGTAGCGTTTGTGCGGGGGGGGGGGGGGCTAAAAACAACATTTGAATGTACATAGTACGAGACTTAATATCGATGTTTCAATTCGGTGTACATTGTAAGATTTGAACCGAGGACCAGGCATACGGGTAATTATTTCGAATTCGTGCCATACTAAGTTTCGAAAAGTTGACATTGACTCAGTTTGTTGTGCTATTTTGTAGGTCATATGTTTGAATCCATCCAAAAGTTTTCTCACTACCATGGTGTTCATCATATACATATGAATTTGTATTAAAAAAGTAGCGTGGATACAGTGAAATGCGAAATCCACGTTAGAATTGGAGATCGCTACGTGACACACACTCTAATTCAAATAACTAACTACGTGACACACACTCTAATTCAAATAACTAATTATGTGACACACACTCTAATCCACGTTAGCGTGGGTACCGTTTCGATTTTTTTTCAAATAACTCCTCATTAATTAATTTATAGTACTCCCTCTGTTCACTTTTATAAGACCTTGAAGACATTTCAGACAATGTGCAAAACAGTTCATTTTAAGTTGTCTGAAACGACTTACAAAAGTGAACGGATGGAGTATCTCGTTTCGAATGACTAATTATTGCAAGGAAAACACGGGCATGGTAATACATACAGATTCGTTTGCAAATGAAAGAAGATTCGTTTGCATTCTCAAATGTAGGCGCACCAGGCAGACCAGGGTCGTGTCGGGGTGGACGCTGCTTCGGTGCCTTAAAGGCAACTGCCTTTGGGTCACTGACATGTGGGCCAGCCACCTGTTGGGCCCACATGTCATGGACACAAAGGCAGGTGCCTTAAGGCACCGAAGCATAGTCCTGTCGGGGTGGTCGCGTGTGTCGGACGGACGCGTAGCACCCAGCCACCCACCCCCCTCCCCCCAAAAAAGGACGACGACAATATAAGTTCGCGCTTCCACGTTTCGGATTGAAATATCTGGCGGCCCCAATTCCAGCCCTGCAAAATCTCTCTTCTCCACCGTCCCCTTCCGCGCCCAGATTGCTCAAATCCCTAATTCGCCGCCAACCCTCGAATCGCCCCTCGTCTCGTCTCTTTCCCCACCGTTCCCCACCTCTGTGCCGGACGACGACGACGAAGACGACGGTCGCGCTTCACCACCGCACCGGAGCTACCTCATCTACGCCCTCGTCCACCGCACCGGGTGGTCCACCGACAACGTCGGCCGCCGCAACCGACGTGCCTCACAGACACCGAGTTCCACCGCATCAGGTGCGCTTCACCGACGCCGTCTCCCAGCTCACCGGGGCTACTTCACCGAGCACATCGTCGCACCTCCGCCCCCCGAGGCCGTTGGGGCTTCACCAACGGTCTCGTCCACCGCATCGTAGCGCTCCGCTGCCACTCAAGATCTGCATCCGTGCGCGGCCAGCCAACGCCAGCGCATCACCCTCAACGGCTCTGAAGTGACCCGCACTCTAGCTAGGCGAGCATGCCCAAACGCCGGCCCGAACTAGGTATCCACACATCACTCCCTTGTGCACTGTTCCGACGATGTTTGGATATCCTTTCACTGCTCTCTTAGCTTACACGCCTATGCAACTCTGACTTTAACTCTTATTTCTTCTGGAGATATCATCTGAAACAAGCAAATCCATTTTTTAGCGAAGCATGACGGCGCTACGGGATCTGGTACACATCCTGCACACCCGTATAACCTTGTAAGTATCTGTCCTCCGGTACAACATCAAGGTCGATTCCTCTTATTTGATCAACCATTCGCCGTGTCAAAAATGCAGAGGGGGATGCAAGGAGCACAAGGCCTGCACATCCAAGCAAGTGGTAACATGGACTTGTACATGGAACATCCCAAGCGCAAGCAGAGCTGCAGTGAGCCTGTACAACGAGCTAGCGTAAGTCCCTGCATTTCATTTAATTCGTACTGGCATTCGTGTATGATTTGTGTGCAGTGGCTGATCCACGAATTCAAGTTACCAGGGGCGAACATTTAACTTAAAAAATACGAAGGCACTTGCACTCCGGAAATCAACATAACTTGAGAAATGTGAAGCTACATGCACTTTGAAAACCAGCTAATGATCCAAAGTAGTTCAGATTATAAACACTAAATGATGCAAGCACCAAAAAACACAAAATGCAACATGGTGTACAAGGACTACAAACATGGTCTGTACCTGCTTGAATTATTCGTTCTCTGGCTGAAAATATCGAAGTGTAATTGCACGTATAACCAGTGCGCAAACTGCATATCAATATATCTATCCTGCACAAGTATGGCAATAGTTTCAAACAACAGATTAGAAAAGTATTTATGCTATGTTGTCATGATACGGGGACTTTCTGGTAGATGGCCTCGACGTTTCCTCAAGCTATGAAAATGCACTATAATTTGCTTGTCATCAATGCCTGCAAATCTCTGTCTCTCTCAACATAGTAGATCATCATTAGACACTAAATCCTTCAATGAGCTTGCAAAATGCTTGCATTAGATCCCTCATTAGACACTATATGTTCATCACCAGGAGCATGTAAAATGTTTGCATCAAATCCTTCATTAGCAGTCTGTTCATTAGACACTTCAGGCTCAAGAACAACATGAGCTTGTATGTTTGCACCGGAAACTTGATTAGATACATCAGATTCAGTCAGTTCAGTATTGATTGGGGGAGTTATAAAATAAGTAGAAATTGGTTTCATTTTCTCATAGATTCCCTACATACAAGCAGTTTTACAACACCGTCAGGTTTAACTATTGGCCAGAAATTGAAGAGTTGAATTAGATATAATCAGGGATGTGATGTACCTGCTCGTTGCGCATGCTACTCTTGCAAGCTGCGACTGTCCGTTTGCGCAAGCTCGATGCCATGCCCGTGCTGCCGCCGCTGCCTCCCACGCAGGCTACACCCAGGGTTGGATCTTCATCTTCTTGTCCTTCCGTTCGCTTGAAGCCCGGCGACCGCCCTCCAACGAGGGCGCGAGGAAGTGCTGTGTCGGTCTGTCCAGCGGCGGCTAGGTTAGGAGCGAACCAGACTGGAGGCTGGAGCGAATGAATTGGGATTTTTCCTGCTGTCGATCGATATGGGAGGCGCTCGTTTGGGCCGCGAGCCTGCTATAGGGCCTGCCTTGCACTTATGTTATTGGCCCATCCAAATTGAAACATTTTTCTTCATTTTTTACATTGCCTGCTCGTGCGTTGGGACGAACAAAACTAGCGTGGGCCAACCTGGACGACTCAAACTAGGTGCACACTTTCCAGCCACCTGAGGCGGCCGCCCATACCAGCCCCTATGGTGGCGTCGCCCCTTTTTGCGTGTATGATTGGATAGTGAAAAATATTCCAGTGGCGCTTTTGATTTACCCACAGAATGGTTGAATTGCTTGTTTCTATGAACTGAGTTCGCCAATAATGTGAAGGATGCCAGTCTTTTCATCCTATTGTAGATTGCTTAGATCTCGATATGCCAAAAGTAATCACATGAAATATACAGTAAAAGCCAGTGTGATGTGTTTGGCTACAACTAGTCTGACTACACGTCCTCATATAACATATCAAGGACGCACCATCTTACCAGATTAACCATTCGACTTACCCATGCAGTGTGGGAAGAAAGAAGTATTGGGACTGCGTATCCAAGCAATTGATGCCATGGACTCCTTCGTACAACCTTGTAAGCGAAAAAGAAGTTGCAGTGTGCCTGTACAAAGAACTAGCGTAAGTTCAGTTACCTGCTTCTCGGAATTTTAGTTAGCCACTTATTGCAAAATTGTTCAATTACGTTGCTTGGCTTAATTTAGTTTGCTACTGATTACATAATGGCACAGCCTGTTAATCATATTGTAGACTGCGCCTATCTATGTGTTTGATACTTACTGTTAAGAATTACCTGTTTGCCTTAACTTAAATATCTACTTGTTTGTTTAACTGCTTTGCTGCTGCAACAGCGGGTTACAATGATGTTAATAACTACTTTTCAGCATCCAATTGAAACTCTTTAATTCCTTGTTTGTTTAACTGGTTTGCTGTTATAACTCCCAGTTGAGATGTTTTGCTAACTTCAACTTTTCTGAATCCAATCGGAACTTTAATGGCAAAACAGGTTAGCCCAAGATCAAAGAGCGAGGTCCCCATGGACGTTGCATCATCCCACAGCAGTGGCACCGGCCCAATCGTGCATTATGAATTGCCAACTGCTGATGCTCTAGAGGCTAAACTAGTGGTAGAAAGAGATTCTGCTTCTGCACTTAGAGATGAAGTTGACATGTTGAGGAAGCAAACAGCACAATCACAAGCAGTACTCAAGACAACCATTAAATATTTGGTGGATTTCAAAACGAAGCAAGCTGAGACTGACCAGATTGTTAAGGTCCTGAAGGAAAAAAGGAAATTAAATTCCTACTTGGTAAATCATAGGTGAAATGTTCTTTCCATAGTTGAATAACCTTTGTGTTGTCTGTTCATGTAATCAATCAAACCATTTGTTTTAGAGATCATGTAATAATTGTTTTTTTGTTTTTTGGTTTGTAATTTTATTTGAGCACAAGTCTGTATCAATTGATAAGACTCGGAGACATTTCATTTGGATTGCTGTGCCAGACCTACAAATATGCCAATCGGGCTGAATGTGCATTCAGCAATAGTAGTAGTATAGATGGACCATAAGTGGCACGCATTGGAAAGGGCCAAGATGCTGGCTAAAAAAAGGATGCTGTTGTAGCCAAAAAAAGTACAGCGGCCTGGCTTATGTATGTTAGTTGATATTATTGATCCATATACTCTATAAGTGTTTATATGTCTGTTAGTTCTGTACATTCTTGGTTGATTGACTCGGTATTTGAATCTTGATACATCGCTTGTGTACATATCTAAATGGGAGTACACATTATGCTGCGTGTGACATTTGAGTTGGACATGAAGTGTTCCAAATATTCGAATTCACCTTAAACTGGATTCTAGTTTCTGAATTTGAGTATCGGCATTTGTAAACCATATTCATATATGACAGTGGAATACATCTTTGTCGTCCTTTTGAAGATATATAAAAACACATAGAATGATTTATAAAGATTCATATAGGAATACAAAATGGATTCGAATTTAGTTGCCAGGGTAAACGTGGATGCTTATTGTCCCAAAATTCGAAAGAAGCAGCAAAATGTCCACTCCCACGTCGGCTGCCCGAAGCCAAGTGTTTGGGAGATGGAAATTACTGTCTACCCATTACACGGACAATCCATCGGCCCGATTTCCACTGCTCTAAATAGGGGTAGGTTAGTAACTTCAATTAGACGTGACACGACCGCCTCTGAGCCCATTCCGACACGGTGGGCGTCAAACATGGGCGGCAAAACTCATTTGATTCAAGCTCGTCCGAAAGACCTCTGTTTCTCCCTCCATTCCCCATTCATACACGGTGGGCGGCAAAACAAACTCGACTCGGCCGAAATCGATGTAGGCAAATATTTTCAATAGGGGCAGGTTTGTAACTTCACTCAGACGTGACACAACCGCCCTACCTGTCAGCCCCGTTCATACACCGTGGGCGCCAACCATGGGCGCCAACCACCCTCTCCTCGCCCGAAATCGCTCTGGGCAAATATTGGCGAGATGCGAGATTACCGTCCTATCCCCAACCGACGAGACGTCCAAATTTTAAACGGGGGCTAAGTTCGTAACTTTCCCATATTTCAGACAGGCGCGTCCCAAAAACATGGTTCCCCGTACCTCTCCCTCCATTTTCCCATTCATACACCGTCCGCGCTAGAACACCCCATCCCCACACCAGCCTCCGTCCGCCACCCCATCCATCGCCGCCGTCCTCCACCACATCCATCGCCACCGTCCTCCACCATGCCGGAGCGCCTACCAAGACCGCGTCGTCCACTGCTAGAGATGGACGTTTCTCATCCACGGCGACGGACCAATAGCCTTGCATCGCGTCCTCTCGCTTCATCGGCGCCGTCGTCCTCTTTGCCGGGGCCGCTCACACGACCTTCTCTTCCACCGCAACGGGACTTATCCCCCGATGCACCCGTCTACCGTCGCAGATCTGCTTCAACGCCACCGACAGCCATCGCACCCCCGATGCCTACACGGCGCCGCAAGAGAGGTGGTACTTCATATCTCCTCAACTTTTTGATCTCAACCAGAAAATAGATCTTAACTTGGTTACTCTACTTTCTTTTCAGCTCTTAGAATTTAGTTCTTAGTTCGAAGCAAACAATGGATGCTAAATATCATTTCTCCGGTTTGCAGCTTCAAATCTGCCATGGCACAGCCATAATACGGTTTAATTGATCATGCTTAGGGTTTAATTGATCATGTTGGTTCCGTGGTGGTTTCTTTAATAGAAATCGGAGGGGAAACCCTCTTTTGCTAAAAAAATATGCTTAGAGTTTCCCCCTTTTATGATCACTATACGATCAGAATACGTGCTTCGTGTCATAATAACACTGCTCCACCCATCAAGCTAAACAAGCTTAGTTGTTCAAATACGAATCTGATATTATTAAAACAGAGTTGTTTAATTGGTCAGCTAAATGTTCCTAAATTAGTTTCGAAAATGCATGTTCGCCGCTCGGGTGTGTATCTCTACAGGGTGCCCACGGTGGGCCGGCCCACCCTGGGATTTTGGGTCGTCCCAGGCCCCGATTCCCCTCTGTTCTGCTGCGCGCTTCCGATCTCTACTCGCCCCCAGCCGCCTGCCTCGCCGGCGACTTGCCGTCCCCGGACGGCATGACTCTAGGAGGAGACGCCGGACTAACAGGAGGCCAGGAGCCGCTCGCCCAACAGCGTCACCGCTGCCCGGGCGCGCCGCCGTGCCTACCTTCCCAGTCCGTTCAGGGCTCAGGCGTGCAGCACCCACCAAGCCAACCCGATTTATCCTGAGATACGTCCTCAACACTCAGCAGCCACTCCTCATCACCCATTTTCTAATTGATTCATTACTCATTAGGCAGGACTGTCATTAGGGTTTGTTGTGTGCTCAGTGCTACCTACACTTAATGGTTCAGATGTATTTCGGTAATCTTTAGTACCTCTAAAGTTCACAGGGTTTTCAAAATTCCGGCCCTCGGAACAGAAACTAGTCATTTTGGATTGTTGGTCGTAGTGACATTGACCCAGATTACTACTGCAAGCCAGGTTTGTTGACAATTTTACTTGTCTTTCTTACTCATTCGATATAATATCCAATTATTCACGTCGATTAGTTGCAAACAATAAGTGCTAGACAAACTTCTTCATTCAGATTTTGGACGGTCTCTTACTGCAGTTACAATTCTGCATACTTGTCCTAGTAAGCTCACAAGTAAATGATTGATTCACTACATCTATGCTTGCCTTGTCATATTTGTTGTCAATATTCTTTTAGGGTGGACCACCCTGTTTCTAAATACTGGAACCGTAGACATGAGTGAATAGTATTTCTCTATGTGATCTCTTCCATCATGTGTGGGTAACGAACACTGCATTGTATAGAAAGAAAGTGTCATTTCCAGCTTTTACATAGGTTTCGATCTTTTACATGGAATACAATCTGCCTACTTGCTTTGTGTCGCACTACCAACACTCCACCCTTGAAGCTAAACATTACGCCACTCATAATTGCTTAGTTTATTTGTTCAAATACGAATTTCATATGATTCTAATGTTCCTACTTCAGTTTTGAAATGTGTGCCTGCCTGTTATAGAGACATAAGGGGTTTGTATTTCTGTGTGTGGTCTGGTCAGCACGGTTGGGGAGGTGAACTTTGCATATGCAGGGGTTTATAGGGAGACACTCTCCGAGTTGAATCCGCAATGCATTCCATAGATAATCTGACTACTTTTTATGTTTTCATGAATCTCAGATTCTGAACAGCATCATAATGATTATGAGCTTGCGCGCATGAAAAGAATAAAGCAGAACAATGCCATGGCTGTCAAACTTGGCATTAAGGGACTGAAATCAAGTCTGGATGCAATGCAATGCAAACGCTCTCCACCTACAGATTCATGCTCAGAATATGATCCTAACAGTGATTCTGAGCTAGAGGGAGACCTAAGTCAATGTAGCTCCCTAGTGGAGGAGTCAGAGGAAGATGCCCTATCTTATTCACCCATCAAGGTACTTGCTCTAACTTTCCAAGGTTACATTGCTCGCACATATCTTGCAACTGATGCTTTGCATTGCTTCTACTTTGTTGAACTGCCATTAGCTTAGTTTACACATCGTGTATGTGAATACGCCCTGCCTATCCATTTTCAGTACATATTCCATCTGTCATCATACCATATTTATCCATTCAAATGTTGTTCTTGTGTATCAGACGTTCAAAAGGAAGAGGGCGATTGCTGATCGTGGAGGAGCACAAGCAAAGTATTTGGAAAAGGTAGTGGCACCTGATAAATCAAATAGCCCATTAGGTGTAGTTGCAATATCACCTGACCCACAAAATACCCCAACTCTAGCAGACTCTAGCCCTACTACACTGGTCATTTCTGATGCCCCAACTCAGCAGACCCCAACTGCAGCAAACAGTATGATTATGCCAGTTGACATAGCACCAGCTGTACGACGCAAAACCCCCATTCCAGCAAAGAGTACACCAAATCCAGTTGCCAAATCCCTTTTCGAACCAGAGAGAGCCCCAATTGCAGCAAATAGGACCCCTGTTCCATTTCTTCCCAGTTTAGAAGACGAAGCTTATGTTGTTGTCAGGAACTTTGTGCGCATCTTTCCTTCATGGAAAGATTATACCGCAGACACAGAACAATTTCCAGTCTTCCTCCGCAACTTACGCGTAAGTAATGTACTAATGTTATTCATGGTCATTACTGCATATGTTTCTGCTGACAGAAGACACAAGATTTCATTCTTTTAAATAGGCGAGGAGCAAACTGGATTGTGATGACGAGCAAGGGTTGGTTGCGCTTTTCAAGCACTCGTTGATGAAGTATCGTTCCTACCTGAGGCAAGCGCACTTCGATGGCAAGCCTCTGAACGAAATTTCTGTAAAGTCTCCGGTGCTACATTTATCCGACGGTGACTGGAATAATCTTGTTACACATTGGTCTCGGCTGCAGCGTAAGGTACTGTCTATGATATCACATCACAATTTGAACTACATTTCTGCATTTGCCTTAATGTCTCACTTGTACGAAAACTGTTAGCAGAAGAACATTCGTTCTCAAGGGACCACAGAATCTCGCAACTATACTGCACACTGCATTGCTCTTGTGAGTACCTCTTGCCCTGTATGACCATACTTACTTTCATAGCTGTTTGATTATGTAGCATCACTGCACATGTTAGCCTCGTAATCGTCCATTTGGTGGACATTATAAGATCCGTATGGACTCTTACATAAATTTAGAATCAACCCAATGCTTTTGAAGAGGTTTAGCTCTGCAGTCCTCTTGTAAGGACTGAACGTGGTCTATCACTGTACTTACATTAACAGCTACTCCCTCCGTCCCATAATATAAGAACGTTTTGTACAGTACACCAGTGTTCAAAACACTCTTGTATTATGGGAAGAGGGATTGGTTCATTTTGTAGCATTCTGCATCTTATCTCCCTCGCCCACCATTTACTAAAAAAGATCAGATCTATATTTAATCTTACCAACAAGTAGAATACACAGACAATGCCAGTGCAGAAGTGTAGCCCATTGCTCTTGTCAGTACATTTTGTCCTGTAACGCTTGTACTTCCAGGGATTGGTAGTTGATTATGTAGCATCAATCTGCATCTTATCTTCATTATCCTCTATCCCTTCCAGTATTATCATATCTATAATTACTCTCTACAAAATGTAGAGTACAGGCAATGCTTATGAAGAAGATTCTGTGCTGAAATTCTTGAGTTATCCTTCCCTTGACATGGAGAAGGGCATTATAAAGCCGGTGTTAACTGTTAATGTAAGTCAGTCCTTCTAAAGCCTTTATCCTCAACTGCTGTTTAATTTGCTCATACTCCCTATCGTTTACTGCTGTTTAGTTTGCTGTTTCTACCAAAATGCATGTTCGTAAGAACCGTAAGTTCTAAGTTTTACTTGTAAAACCAAATTCCTTATTCATACCATGCACATTACTTAATACTCCCTATATGTATGCTTGTTTTTGTGGATCTATAATCCAGTGTGTGGTGAAGCAGCCCACGTTTGCACCTTGTCATCTCCTGTTTTATCTTACTGATGTGGCTGATGATATGAACAACATGCCATGCACATTATCCAAAATAGATACAATGATTTTCTTTGCCCTTCATCTATGCTTGTTATGTTGACATGGTAATCCAGTAGTGTGGTGAAGCTCCCCGCATTATGAACAATGCCAAATTATGCTATTGATATTTTGAACTTACTCTTTATTTTCTAATTTGAAATTGGATAGAATTGACAGAACAGTTATCATCTTTGTTTATACACGTGCAAAACCTGTCATCTCTCTGCTTTGTTTCAGGGTGATATGCCTGATGGCATGCACAAGTCTGCTGAAGGCTGTGAGACAAACCCAACATATATTGCAGCAAAGAAGGCAAAACATCTTGAAGATAGCGAGACAACCCCAAAGTCTTGTCTTGATGCAGTGTTCAAGTTACTTGAGACTAACAGTCAGACAAGCTCACAGAATTCGTTGTCTGAATCAGTTCGACTTCTTCAGTCCCAAGTTCTAGCAGAAAGGCATTCTGCAACTCAACTTCGACTTGAAGTCCTATCTCTAAGAAAGATTGCGGAGAACACCAATGAGAACCTCATCGCTAAACAGCTACACCTGGAAGCTATGACCGACATGCTAGGCCGGTCTCACAGCCTTGCTCAGCAGCTTGCGCAGCAGTTCCCCCGCAAGGCTAACCTTTCTTGAACTGTCTTGGAAGTGGTCTCGGTTCAGTATTATTTTGTTACGCTGCAATGGTGCCCAGTTTTTGTAATCTGCTTCTTCGTTGCGCTTTATGATCACTGGTGGCGAACTTTGATGCCCAGTGGATGTAATATGTGTAATAGCCGTGATAGCCTAGCATAAGTTGCTTGCTTATTTATTTCCTTGTTGTCTTGTTTATTTGTTTGCTTGTAGTCAGTGCAGTTCTTTTTCCGCGGTTTGCTAGTGGCTGCAATAACCTATTTTTTAAACTAGGCCACAATAACCATGGGCTAATATTTACTGTAGTGACACTGGGCCTCCTACGGGCCGTAGAAACAGTGGGCCTTCTACGGGCCGTAGAAACAGTAGGCCTTCTACGGGCCGTAGAAACAATGGGCCTTCTACGGGCCGTATCATCAATGGGCCTTATACGGGCCGTATGATCGATTGGCCAAACATGGGCCAATAACAGGCCGCATTATGGCCGTAAACGGGCTAGAGTTGGAATCGTCCGTTCATGGGCCGACCATAACGGGCCATCGTTAATAGGCCGTATTTGATGACGCTATGAAAACGGCCCAACGTATTAACGGACCACAAACGGGCCGACTGTAACCACGGGCTGAATTTGGCCCACAAGCAGAAAATGACAGTAACGGGCCGTAAGTAAACGAATGCTGGAAATGAGCCCAAGAATAAATGGGCTCTGAGAAGGCCGAAAGATAACATGGGCTGGAAACGGCCCAACGGAATAACGGGCCGTTAATGGGTATAAAGTGATACACTGTTCATTACGGGCCAGTTTCACCACGGGCCGTTAATGGGTGTAAAGTGATACACTGTTCATTACGGGCCAGTTTCACCACGGGCCGTTAATAGGCCAAGAGTTACATAGGGCCTCATATGGGCCGAAAGACGTCATGGGCCATACATGGGCCAGAAGTGAAAACGGGCTGGAATCATATTGGATGGCCCAGATGACGCTACTGGGCCTAATTCGGATAGGGCGTAACGGGCCTTGGGTTAGCGGGCTGTAAATGGGCTATATGCGAACAGGCCGTTAACAGGCTTTCCATGGGCCAGCCCGCCACCTTTTGACCAAGTCAAACGGGCCGGCCTTTTCACAGGAATGGGCCTCTGTTGGGCCGTGCCACGTGTCGACGTATCATAGGCGCCTTCTGTCCAATGAGTGGATGACTTCTGTCCCAACGATGAGCCGACACGTGTTTCCTCCAGCCAATGATGATTTTACACGTGGAAAATCCCCATTGGTCGGGGCTGTTAACGGGTTATCAGATCCAAAACCCGACCCGATAGCTTAACGGCGTTCCGTTACGGTGGATGCCACGTGTCGGTCACCCTTGACAAAAGCACTTCTGTGACGCGCGATTTATCGTCATGGAAGTGGACACTTCCATGATGATAATTTTGGTAATGTCATGGAACACTTCTACGACAGCACAGGTATTACTATCTAGATTCTGTCATAAATTTGTCATGGATGTACATGCATGACAAAAAACGCGACCTACTGTGACAAACACGTATCATCACGTAAGTGTATTTTTTTTGTAGTGACTATAATGTTTGGACCAAGCACGGAGAAAGAGGGGTTATGATGGAAGACAATGAAGAAGAAGATGACGACGACAGCTATCCTGGCCATGGGTTCCCTGAATACGATGATACAACAATGGGGGAAGAAGCTGAGCCGGCAATGCGGGAAGAAGCTGAACAAGAGGCATCAGATGAGCCCGCTGATGATCTAGGTCGGGCCATTGCCGATGCAAAGAGAAACTGCACAAGTGATTTGGAGAAGAAGAAGTTGCAGCCCATGTTAGAGTATCACAAGAAATTGTTGTACCCGAATTACGAAGCTGACAAGAAAAAGTTGGGCACCACACTGGAATTGCTGCAATGGAAGGCAGAGAATGGTGTATCTGACAAGGGATTTGGAAAGTTGCTGGTAATGATAAAGAATATGCTTCCAAAGGACAACGAATTGCCCGAGAGTACGTATGAAGCAAAGAAGGATGTCTACCCTCTAGGGTTAGAGGTGTAGAAGATACATGCATGCCCTAATGACTGCATCCTCTACCGCGGTGAGTACGAGGATTTGAACGCTTGCCCGGTATGCGGTGCATTGCGCTATAAGATCAGGCGCGATGACCCTGGTGATGTCGAGGGCGAGCGCCCGAGGAAGAAGATTCCTGCCAAGGTGATGTGGTATGCTCCTATAATACCACGGTTGAAACGTTTGTTCCAAAAGAAAGAGCATGCCAAGGCGATGCGATGGCACAGAGAAGACCGTAAGAAAGACGGAAAGTTGAGAGTACCCGTTGACGGGTCGCAGTGGAGAAAAATCGAGAGAAAGTACGGGAAGGAGTTTGCAGATGACGCAAGGAACGTATGGTTTGGTCTAAGCGCAGATGGCATTAATCCTTTTGGGGAGCAGAGCAGCAACCATAGCACCTGGCTTGTGACTCTATGTTTGTATAACCTTCCTCCTTGGTTGTGCATGAAGCGGAAGTTCATTATGATGCCAGTGCTTATCCAAGGCCCTAAGCAACCCGGCAACGACATTGATGTGTACCTAAGGCCATTAGTTGAAGAACTCTTACAGCTGTGGAATGGAACAGGTGTACATGCGTGGGATGAGCACATGGCGGAAGAATTTGACCTAAAGGCCTTGTTGTTCATGACCATCAATGATTGGCCTGCTCTCAGTAACCTTTCAGGACAGACAAACAAGGGATACCGCGCATGCATGCACTGTTTGGATGATACCGACAGTATATATTTGGACAATTGTAAGAAGAATGTGTACCTGGGACATCGTCGATTTCTTCCGAGCAGGCATCCCGTAAGAAAGAAAGGCAAGCATTTCAAAGGTGAGGCGGATCACCGGACGAAGCCTCGCCACCGTGCTGGTGCTGATGTACATGATATGGTGAAGGATTTGAAGGTAGTCTTTGGAAAGGGTCGTGGCGGACAACTTGTTCCGAATGACGCTGACGGACGCGCACCCATGTGGAAGAAGAAATCTATATTTTGGGACCTGCCCTATTGGAAAGACCTAGAGGTCCGCTCTGCAATCGACGTGATGCACGTGACGAAGAATCTTTGCATGACCCTGCTTGGCTTCTTGGGCGTGTATGGGAAGACAAAAGATACACCTGGGGCAAGGGAGGACCAGCAACGTATGCATGAAAAAGACGGCATACATCAGGGTCATGCCAGCTACGCTCTTACCAAAGAAGAGAAGGAAATCTTCTTTGAATGCCTGCTCAGTATTAAGGTACCGCCTGGCTTCTCGTCGAATATAAAGGGAATAATAAACATGGCAGAGAAAAAGTTCCAGAACCTAAAGTCTCATGACTGCCACGTGATTATGACGCAACTGCTTCCGGTTGCATTGAGGGGGCTTCTACCGGATAACGTTCGATTAGCCATTGTGAAGCTATGTGCATTCCTCAATGCAATCTCTCAGAAGGTAATCGATCCAGAAATCATACCAAGGTTAGAGAATGATTTGGTGCAATGTCTTGTCAGTTTCGAGTTGGTGTTCCCACCATCCTTCTTCAACACCATGACGCACGTCCTAGTTCACCTATGCGAAGAGATTAACATTTTGGGTCCTGTATTTCTACACAATATGTTCCCCTTTGAGAGGTTCATGGGAGTCTTAAAGAAATATGTTCATAACCGTGCTAGGCCAGAAGGAAGCATCTCCAAGGGCCATGAAAATGAGGAGGTCATTGAGTTTTGTATTGACTTTATTCCTGACCTTAAGCCGATTGGTCTTCCTGAATTGCGGCATAAGGGGAGACTGGATGGAAAAGGCACGCTAGGAGGGAATCAAAAAATATGTATGGACGGACATTCTCTCACTGAAGCACACTACACAGTTCTACAGAATTCCGCCTTGGTGGCTACGTATATGGACGAACACAAGAATTTTCTACGCTCCAAACACCCAGAGCGGTCTGATGACTGGATTACACGTGAACAAACCAGGAGTTTCGCCGGCTGGTTGCAGACATGTACCATGCATGACGCCTCTATTGAAGATGATATGTACTCGCTGTCCCAGTTACCATCTTCGAATATAATGACTTTCAAAGGGTACGAGATAAATGGTAATACATTTTACACGATCGCCCAAGATAAGAAGAGCACCAACTAAAACAGTGGTGTCCGCTTTGATGCAACAACCAAGACGGGAAAGGAAACATATTATGGTTACATAGAGGAGATATGGGAACTTGACTATGGACGTGGTTTGAAGGTCCATTTGTTTCGGTGCAAACGGGGTGAATATGACACGAGGCGGGGTAACGGAAGACCCGCAGTATGGAATGACAACAGTGGATCTCAACAATCCTGCGTATGCAGACGAACCATTCGTCCTAGCTAATGATGTGGCACAGGTTTTCTATGTGAAGGATATGTCTACCAAGCCGAGAAAAAGAAAAGATAAGGAAGCGAATGCATCATACGATGAGCCAAAGCGCCACATAGTTCTTTCTGGGAAGAGAAACATCGTGGGAGTGGATGACAAGACAGACATGTCAGAAGATTATGAAAAGTTTGATGAAATTGCTCCATTCACAGTGAATATTGACCCGAGCATCCAGTTAAATGATGAAGATTTTCCATGGCTACGGCGCAAAGGGACACACGCGAAGAAAAAGTTTCACAACCAAAGATCTGGGATGTGATCGGCTTCACTATCATCACTTTCTTCTGTGTTTCACACCCAGGAGGGAATCTCTGTAATAGTTAGGGTAGTTATGTGTTTTGGCATTTGAAACACGAAGAAATTTTATGTGCAAACAAATTCTTTCATGCATTTACTGATTTTTTAGCTAAATGACCCTGAAATTGAAAAGCATTTCAAATGAACTTAGAAAAGGTTGAAAGTTGGCATGGTATCATAATTTCACCCACATAGCATGTGCACAAAAGCAGAGAAGGTTACCGCAAAAACTGGACGCACTTCGTCTATAAAATGGACAATCTCTTTCGAAGTATCAGGGTTTCGGACGAAAACTCATCCGTTACAAAGGCATTTTATTTTTTAAATAATCTAAGTATTACCAAATTGAATATAATGATAAAACACACTAATATTAAACATAAAAAAAAGAGCCACTGAAAAATCTATTTTCAAAGTTAAGTTATTCACAAACTAGTGATTCACACAAATTTCAAATAATTCAAAATGTAAACTATTCAAATTTGTAAACTGCCGGCACTAATAGAAAGTTTGTAATTTTTTGTACCTAAAGCAAAAATATTCACAAAGAAACTCTAAATACAGCAAAAAAACAACTCAAAAATAAATAAAACAAAAATAAATAAAGCAAGAAAATAAGAAAATAAAAAAGCCCGCCTACTGCGCCACAGCGGCCTGCATACGATTAGAAACCCAACCTGTTGTTGGGCCAGGATGCAGGCCCGCAAAGGCCCAGTAGGCCCACAGGGCAGCACAGAACATTTAAGCCCAGTAGGCCTGCTTTGGAGAGGAGCTCGAGAGAGCTACCGCACTAGGGCTTATAAACCAGTGCGGACGCCCCTCGGCTAGCGAGGTGGGACTAAACATGACGCACCGCACCTGCGCCAGCGCACCCCCTTTAGTACCGGGTGGTGGCTCAAACCGGTACTAGGGGGGGGGGGGTCTTTAGTACCGGTTGGAGCCACCACCCGGTACTAAAGGGTGTGCGCTTCCCGCCGCTTGGCCTGGCCAAAACAGACCTTTAGTACCGGTTGGTGGCTCCAACCGATACTAAAGGGGTGTTCTATATAAGAAAGCACTTCAAAAAAATTCAGTTTCTCATCTCTTCCTCTGCTTCTTTCTCCTCTGCCCCGTCGCCGCCGCCCCTCGTCGCCGGCCCCGTCGCCATCCCTGTCGCCGTCCGTCGCCGTCCCCGTCGGCGTCCGTCGCCCCGGCCGTCCCCGTCCCCGTCATCCCCGTCGCCGCGCCCCGCCCCGTCGTCCCCTCGTCCCCGTCCCCGTCGTCACCGCCCGTCTCCGTCCCCGTCGCGGCCCCCCGTCGCCGCGCCTCGCCGGTGAGCTCCTGCCCCGGCCGCCATGTCCACACACACACGCATTAGTTTTTTAGTTATAAATTTTAGTTATAGAAATTTTTCTATTTTTTAGTTACAGAAATATCTATAGAAATGTTAGAAATTTTTTGTTTTTTAGTTATAGAAATATTAGAAATGTTATAGAAATGTTAGTTATATAGAATCTTATAAATTTTTTCTGTTTTTTAGTTATAGAAATATTAGAAATGTTATAGAAATGTTAGTTATATATATAGAAAAGTTAGAAATTTTAGAATTAGTTTTAGTTAGATGAATTATATTAATGTCAAATTGTTAGAATTTGCATATAGAATTTTAGTTATCACAATCCAATCATTTAAAAAATGTTACTTTTTGCGGGCATATAGTATTTGTTCTCGATGATGCCCGGCCCGCATCCTCGCCGTCGACCCGTTCGCGACGACGTCCGGCTGACCCATGTCCGGGATTGGGCTCCGCCGGGCTGGCACTGGGAGGTGCTACCTGGAGGGGCGCGCCACTTGGTGAGGAACCCGGCCTCGGGTCCCGTCGTCGACTCTGATCTCCTTTGGTGGCATTCGCGTGGGCCACATTCGGTGTGGAGGGAGCCGGCCCCGCCGGAGGTGGTGCATCGTCGTGTCAGGGAGGAGGACGAGCACGTCCCTCGCTACATGGCTGCTATGGACGTCAGGTTCTCCAATACCTGGCAGGTTCTTTGGGCAGATGACCGGAGATATGATCCTGTGATGGTTCCTTGTCTTTGGGTGTCCACCACTCGCGCGCGAGGAACCGCGAGTGGCCTAGATTCTTCTATAGTATTCGATCTTTATTAGCTACCTAGCCAGTGATGTATTCGAGATTATATATTATTCGAGACGATGTATTCGAGATTATATATTATTCGAGACGATGCATATTATGTACTATATGATTCAGTTTTTCCTTATTGATTGCATCCATGCATTGTAATTTGAATACTAAATTATTTTATATTTCTTCTGTATTAGTTAAATAAAAGCTATGGCGGACAATACCGGCAGAGAGGGAGAAGAGGCCCTGTTCGAGATCATACGCAGCCCTAACAGGCCACATGATCTGAATGAAGCAAATGACGGCTCCCAATATCTGAACAATACCGGGGAGGGTGATGATAAGATATTCGATCTCGACGACCGAGCTGATGAAGTCATGAACTATGATTATGATTATGATGACGCAGACAATGATTATGATGACGAATACAATGTTGATCTTGAAATAACAAAGACTACCGGCGAGGTATATTTATATAAGCAGGCATCTAGTGATCATCACTTGTTTTTTTATTTGAAGATATATTAACGAATCGATCTTTCTTCTTTCAGCCCTCCGGATCGAGCAAATCTGGTTCTACAGAAAGCAGGACAAAGCGCGGCCCGGGCAAAAAGTTGAAGGAGGGTGTAAAGTACAACATCGATTCCATCAAAGCTAGTGGCGAACCCCTCACGCCTAAGAACATTGCGAACAAGTTCGTTCGTCAGTGCGGAGTTCTTGTGAAGGACCAACTCCCGATCACCATTCAAGAATGGAAAGAGCCAAAACCTAAATGCCCAGATGTTACTTGGGTCGACGACAGAGCAAAGCAAAAGCTTTGGGAATCTCTGATGGAACATTTCACCCTACCAGATTATTTCACTGATGCAGATGTGCAGAAAGTCAAGGACGCTGCTCTTAAGAAGATGGCAATTGCATTCAACACCCACAAGAAAACTGTATGGGCCAACTACCTAGTTGCAGAAAGGAAGACTCCAGAATTCAAGGGAACACTGGAGAAGCAAAGAGAACACTGGCCCGCTTTCGTGAAATTCAAGGAATCAGAATTATCTAAGGAACGGTCGAGAAAAAACAAGGCCAATGCCGCAAAAAAGACGCAGTTCCATAGGCTGGGTCCAGGTGGCTACGCGGTGGCAATGCCTAAGTGGGATAAGTCTGAGCAAGAGATGGAGGATGCAGGGGTCACTCCGGTTACTAGGAGCTGGCCCCCCAGGTGCAGAACTTGGTTCTATGCGCATGGGGGGCGTTGGACCCGAAGACAGGCCTGGTTTCGAAGAAGGCAAGTCTAAAAGGAGTAGAACAAAAGTTACTTGACGCAATAGAAGATGCTCGAAAGGGGGTGTTCACGCCCAACAGAGAGAACGACGAGCTTACGCGCGCCCTGGGAAATCCTGAACACCCGGGAAGAACACGAGGCAAGGGCATTATTCCCTGGTATGAGGGCTTTTCGGAATGGAACGACGACTACAGGACCCGTGCAAGAAAGAAGATGGAGGAGGAGAAGAAGAGGAAGCTGGAGGAGGAGCAGAGGAAGCAGGATGCGGAACGCCTTCAAGGCCTAGAAGCAAGGCACACGGACTTGGCACTCAAATTCCAGCAGCAGCAGCAGCAGATCAACTCACTTAGCCAGGAAAGGGGGTCTCAGCAGCAGCAGCAGCAAGCGGATGATCATCCAGCATTAGATAGCACCGTCCCATCCATGCCGAGAAGAAGCGTTGGTTCCGCCCCGGGCGATGCACTGCTGGATACATACCCTGTAGATGACATCATAGAGAACACTAACTGTGAGCTACACTTCAAAATGAAGAACATATCCATGAAGGTGGCGGACGCCGTTGCTTTTACAATTACCCCCGAAGCAACCTTCCATTGCGCCCCGATTCCAGCGGGCTATGCTCGTGTCTTCGTTGATGAGGTGATGGACCCATATTCGGGGCTACAGCTTGACATTCCTGGAGGTGACGACGAGCACACACTGGGAGAGGCCATACATCGTATCATCCTATGGAGAAAGGATTGCATCATCTTTCGAAGTCCACCGACACCGCGTCTGCTGACTCCTCCTCGAAGTCCAGGAACGCGTGAGCAGACTCCTGCTTCAAGTCCGGCACAGCGTCAGGCCACTCCTCCTGTTTCAAGTCCGACACCGTGTCAGGCCACACCTCCTGCTTCAAGTCCGGCACAGCATCAGGCCACACCTCCTGCTTCAAGTCTGACACCATGTCAGGCCACACCTCCTGCTTCAAGTCCGGCACAGCGTCAGGCCACTCCTCCTGCTCCAACTAAGCCACGTCAGCCGTCTCCGCCGCCTAAGCAATCACAGAAGAGACACGCCGCAGCTATGGTGCGTAGCGGTACGAATCCAGGTAGTACAGGAAGTACAGGCGGAGACAAGCGATATAAATATGCTCCAAGCAGCCTCGCTCCTCCTCCTCAGAGGCCTTACGACATGACCGAGGAGCAAAATGATGCAATAGTGCGGGCCGAAGTGGACGCCCATTTTGGACCGAAACCGGCACCGCCGCCGAGGGAGAAAGTGCCTGAGGAAAAGATTGACCACTTCATTCGTATGGCTAGACCACCAGCTCCCAAGCCTGTTGACTCAGACTATGAGCGCCAAATCAGGAAGGCACATCAAGCACGACTACAGAAAGAAGCGAGCTTGAGCTCGAGCCAACAAGCAGCTGTCAAAAAATGCGGGAAAACCGTTCCCCAGCTGGGAGAACAGGCGGCGCAGTCGATCCCCCCGCTTGTTGTGCCAACAACACATGAGAGTACGCGCGCCCAATATTATTATGGGCCAACCGTTTACGTTCCCGACCTGGGCGATGTGGTAATAACCGAGGAGCATATAATGCAGGCTGAAATGCTCAAGATCACTGTTGGACAACTCCTCGATATCGAGCCCATGTCTTCGCTTAGAGAGGAGGAAATAAAACGTAAATATGTCCGGGGCCAACCTTTGGTCGAGCCCCAGGAGGTCAAGAACCTCCCAACGAGAATGTATGAATTGCATGATTGGTACATGAAAATTATCAAGATTTCCAATCGAGAGTCCCTCATGGTGCAAGTCGAGGAAGATCATTACTTCAATAAGAAAGCTCTGTCCGTTGAGTATTCAGAACTATTTCAGTTATTCAATCAAGATGCACTCGAAAAATCTATCGTCAGTTGCTATTGTCTGTAAGTGATTTCTTTCTGTAATTTAAGTCTCAAGCTAGCTCTAGTGCTCGTTGATTGATCATTAATTATCTGTAATTATATGTCCTCACTATATATTCTTTTCTGTGGTATTATACAGGATGAAGATGTATGAAATGAAAAAAGCTGGACGCTATGGCACTGGGTTCATTGACCCAAATACCATTAATGAATACACATGGAAATTGGAATGGTGTAGACAAGATGTAGAGAAAACATGGTAGAGTTCTTGAAGCGCCTCAATAGCAATGAAGATATACTACTTCCTTACAACTTCGAGTGAGTCACACTGTCTTGTACTACAAATTCTGTTTTTGCTTACTAGCTAGATGTTAATAAGTGTATAGGGTTTAGGGTTATAGTTGATTAGTGTTATGCACATGCCCGCTTAATTTATACATGCAAACGTATCCGCATGCAGGTTCCACTGGATCTTGTTAGACATTAAAGTTGACGAAGGAAAAGTTGAAGTACTGGACTCACTACTTAAAAAAGATAGTGACTACAGCATCGTGAAAGGGATAGTCGACAGGTCAATCATTATTAACTATATCTCGGCCTATTTAGTTCGTCATTTCCTGATATGAACTATTTTTAATAACCCCTTTATTAATTTTTTTTTCCGGCGGGCAGGGCTTGGGCAAAGTACATCAAGGTGACTCTAGGAAAATGGCGACAAAAGCTATGTTGGTATCGACCCAAGGTAAGTAATTAAGTAGTACTAGCTAGCTAGCTACCATCTCTTTAATTCTTGTTTCAATACCATTAATTAATTAACATGCTTCATTAATTATTATCTGATTAAATTCTATTCTCGTAAAGGCCCTGAAGCAGGCGCCGGGGACTGAAGTGTGTGCATACTACGTTTGCGAGAACATTCACATGATGTCGTCCGAAAGAAGCAGATCTGATAGACAGGACTGGGTACGTTTGCCAGAATACTATTCACAAATCTTACATGATTGTCGATATCTAGTCACACAAGTAATACACATGCATATTAATCTCCTTCTTAACAGTTCAAAGAGGTGCGGGACCAGCTCCTACCAACAGAGCGCATCCGAGCACTTCAAGAGGAAATAGCGTGATTTTTGCTCGACCAGGTCATAGATCCCAAAGGAGAATACTATTACCCGCTACCGCCCCCATGAACCACTTGTCATCGTGCTCCGAAGGCACCAAGGCAACATGTAGGAGAAATTGTATATATATACATGTGTATGTGTGAATAATTAATGGTGATTGTGAGACATTCGATTATATATATATATATGATCGGTTCTACGAGAAAATCTATTTATATATATGCATAACGTGTACAATCTGTAGTATCGTAAAATACCAACAAACAAAAAAGAATTAAATGGAAAACACAAAATTAATGGAAAAATAAAAATTAAAACCAAACCCCCCCAAACATTTAGTACCGGTTGGTGCTACCAACCGATACTAATGGTCTACCAGCACCCGGGCCTGGCTCGTGCCACGTGGTGGCACTTTAGCGCCGGTTCGTGCCGAACCAGTAGTAAAGGGGGGCCTTTAGTCTCCACTCTTTAGTGCCGGTTGCAGAACCGGCACTAAAGGCCCTTACGAACCGGCGCTAAAGCCCGGTTCTGCACTAGTGCCCCCAACCAACAGCCTCCACCCAACGCGCCGCCGACCAGCCTTCCAAACACGGACACAACCCCAACCCAACGACCTTCGCCGAACGCGCCACACCCCGACTCCCCACTGTACCACCGTGCCCCAGCCATCTACCTCCTCCGTAAGCGCTGCCGGCCGGGATGCCAACTACCACCGCGGACAGAACCAACTACCTCCACCTGACGGTCTGCCGGCCCGGCTACCAACAACCACCGTGCCCCCAACCAACAGCCTCCACCCAACGCGCCGCTGACCAGCCTTCCGAGCACGGACACAACCCCAACCCAACGACCTTCGCCCAACGCGCCGCACCCCGACTCCCCACTGTACCAACAGCCGACATAACCCTCTAGACTCCATCCCATCCGCAATCGCGCTCCACGACGGCACAAAAATCACCGCGTCGTGTAGTTCCACTTCGCTAGAGTCTCCAGTCCACAGGAGGAGAGGTTGCCACCCGGTCGCCTGCCTCCGCGCATCTTGGTGGTCGGCCTTTGCGCGGCTCTATGTCGTCCCTCAGCGATTCACCTCTTCAGGAGTTCCACGCCAACAAGCTGGGGCTGACTACAGCGTCTCGGGAACTCCACCTCCACACGTACTTCTGTGCTCCACTCCACCTCTCCAGGAGTGTGACGATTCCGTTGCATAGCATCTCTGCCACCACCGACTCCCTAAGAGCATCTCGAACAGGCGTGCTTCGCCTTGGCGCGGTATAATTTTTTTACAGCGCCGAAATAGTTTTTTTGCACGCGGGAGCAACGAAGAGGTTTTCCACATGCACAAAAACACGGCGCCCAAGACGGTAGCACCACCTGCGGGAGCCCGCACGCACAATCCGCCGCCCCAATTTTGCAACGCAGCATCCCGTGCGCACACCCGTGCGCTAAAGCTTTTTGTGCGCCCTATATTTTACAGCTCCTGCTAGAGCATTGTTTTCTGTCTCCAGCGCACAAAAAAAAAGTTTTTTGCTCGCTTAAGTCCATCCCAGTGCTGCCCAGGATCACCGTCCCTATTGCCACCACATGAAGCGCTCGCGTCTCGCGTGCATGCGCATGGGGCTTTGCTACGTGAAAGCTACTGTTTTAGCCAACTTTGGATTCATAGTTGTCAGTGTCCTGCTTTAGTCAACTCAAGATGAAGCTCACGATCTGAGAAAACAGTGGGAAACTTCATGTTCTGCATATGTGTTGTGTTTGCGTTCGTGCCCCATGGGTGCTTGTTTAATGCCTATAAGGCTAAAGTTACCGTGGTGTTTTTTGCATTGATGGTTTCGATCCGTGATAAAACTATTGGAAACATATCGGCGGTAACTTATGTGTAAATAGGATGATAATGTAGACACTGGATACCTGATTGCTTATGTACAAAACAAAGCACTAACTTTTGAACCCGAGGAAATTGTTGTTGAAAAACATACCCTGATAACTTCAGTATAAATAGCATCATAATATACGAAGCGCGGACCTGATAACTTCGTTCAGACACCAACGCAATTTTGATGGGAAAACGTTGTTCAAAAACTATACTACTGGGGAAAAAGTTGTTCAAAAAACATACCGCCGGGGAAAAAGTTGTTGAAAAACCATACCCATGGGGAAAAGGTTGTACAAAAAACTTACCCCGATAACTTGTATTTAAATAGCATGATAATATACGAAGCGAAGACTTGATAATTTATATGAAATAACACGGTAATATACGAACTGCATACCCCATGACTTAAGTGCAAAAACCATGGTAACTTTGACCAAATGAAAAAAAGTTGTTGAAAAACATGACACGGTAACTTAGGTGAAAATAGCATGGTAATATAAGAACCACGTGTATGATAACATACTTACAAACACCGCGATAACTTTGAGTAAAGGGGAAAAGTTGTTGGAAAACATACGCCTGTAACTTACATGAAAATAGCACGATAATATACAAATCGCATACCCGATAACTTACATATAAACACCATGGTAATTTGACCAAAGGGACAAAAGCCGTTAAAAACACCCCCGGTAACTTATGTGGAAATAGCACGGTAATTTATAAACCACATACCCGATAATTTACATACAAATATCGCGGTAACTTTGACCAAGAAGGGAAAAAATTTGTTAAAAACATACCCCGATAATTTATGTGTAAATAGCATGGAAATATATGAACCGTATCCCCAATATTTTACATGAAAATAATGCGGTAACTTTTAAAAAAGAAAAAAGTTGTTAAAAATTTCACCACTGGCAACTTATGTGGAAATAGCACGATAAATTGCATACCATACTCTTGGTAACTCATGTAGCCCATGCATGGTAACTTTTGACCTAAAAAAAAGTCGGTGGAACATACCAACATGGAACCTAGTTTCAAAGGTCTCGTTGCGGCGGACCTTTTATGTGTAAACATTTTCGACATCGGACCGACGGTTCGAGCTACAAAATACTTTGAATTTTTGGAATATTAAGAATCTAGGATGACATAAACTTTTTTTTCCTCTAGTGCATACATGCATGTGCATGTGGAGAAGGGTGGGAGAACCATTTTCATGCCCCAGGTAACTTATGCGGAATTACCACGATAACTTGCATACCACAGGCGTGGTAACTTATGTATCTTAAGCGTTGTAAATTTTGACCTGTAAAAAGTCGTCAGAACATACAAACAAGGGATTTAGTTTCGAGGATCTCGTCGCGGCGAATCTTTTATGTGAAAAGGTTTAGCAATCGAACAAATTGTATGAGCTACAAAACATTTTAATTTTTTGAAATAGGGAGAATCTAATACGATACCAACTATTTTTGTTCTCTAGTGCATGCATGTAATTAGAGGAAGGAATGCACATGAAAAGAGATTGAGGTGTTCTAATGCATTCATGCGTGTAAATTAGAGGCAAGAAAGGAGAAGGTGGTTGTTTTTCTTATCTGTCAGACATGTGCCAAGTATTTTGGTCCATCTGTTATTTCTGGTGTTCCTTTTTGTGCAATGATAGATCGGAAGTTTTCCCCACCTAAATTTATCTGAAGTACTTCTACAATCATTTCTTGTTATCTCTTAGGAGCACACTCCCCTTTTTTTGTTTACTAACTTTGAAGTTTTGCATCACATCCAAGCAGCTAGTACTATTTTCACTTTTATTTACTATGCATATTAACTTTGACCTAAGTTAACATTTATAATGTTTCACCAAGTTTAGAGAAAACAATATTAACTTTTACAATAAATAGTATGTATAGTGTGAAAATATATACAATGATGATTCTAAGGGAAATTTTACAGTGCATTGCAATACAACTGAGCACGTGTATTAAATGGGCGATCCGGCGGATGAGACTAACTGAGCCTTATTAAATCCCAAGGGTACTTTCGACCGAAAAATTATTTAAGTTTAATTGGCCCAATTAAGTCTAGGGGTATTATCATCCTAAAATACCTAATCAACTTAATTGCATTAATATAGCACTTAATTATACCTGAACGGTATCATGTGTGGTCATTTGAATTCGGGTTCGAGCAGTTCCTCATCTCCTCTCGAGCCCTAGTCTCTGGCGAACACATCGCCGCTGATCACTGCCGAGCGCACTCGTCGTGGCACTCTCTCCTCCTCCTCCTCCTCCTCCTCCTCCTCCTCCCCCTCCCTCGCACGGGATCCCCCTCGGGTTATGAGGTGCCAAATCTTCCGAGGAGGCACTTAATCCCCTCCTTCCCTAATTTGACGCCCCCTTCCCCGACGCGAGGCCAGATCATCCTCATCGCCGTGCATCAATTCTATCGCACCGGATCTTCGCATTGATATATGAGATGTAAGTATCCTAGCCATCTCTAATCTTGTCTTGTCCCTTCTGCATAGTGCCGATAGGATCAGATTTGAATAGGTTTGAGGATATGTGATATGAGAAAGTTGTAAATAGATTTTGATTGAAAGAAAGTGTAATTTGGATTTTGTTAGGACATTTTTGGATTTATATTTATGTGGCATGAGAAAGTTGTCAACAAATTTTGATTCAAAGAAAGTGTAGTTTGGATTTAGTTATGAAATAATTTGGATTTAGTTAGGAGATATTTTGGATTGAGTTTGGAGTTATTTTGGATTTATGTAGGAGATATTTTCGATTGAGTTTGGAGTTACTTTGGATTTAGTTAGGAGATGTTTTTGAATTGAGTTTGTATTTAATTAGGTTATATTTGATCTATGAGGCCGGATTTATGAGGGCATAATTAGTCACAGCATTTAAAGGATTTGTGGACGATTAAGGCAATGAATTTAAACAACTGTTTGTCTAATTCACATCTAGATGTTTTTTAAGGATGTCACATCTAAGCTCCCACAAATAGATAATACAGCAACAAGAAATAAAAAAACAAGGACAAAAAAGATAGACCACAAACAGAGTGGACATCAGGTTAGATGTGATATAAATATGTCACATCTAGATATGTCCTAGACAGACCCTTTAAACAAACCTGCATACATGAAGAAATAAGAAGCTTTGGGAAGGAACAAGAGAGGTCATAGCTACGCCTCACGGTCAGGTGGCGCACCACCAGGGCGTGTGAGGCCCACCTTCCACCTAAACTGGTTTATTCGACTTTCTTTTTTATTTTTTATTTTCTATATCTTTTTCATTTTTTTTATATTCCTTTTCCTTTTCCTTTTCCTTTTTTCTTTTCTATTTCATTTTTTCTTCTTTTTGCCCTTGTTCATGTTTGTTTCTTCCTATCATTCACTTTTCATTTTTCTTTCTTTTCCATTTTTCTTCTATTTTCCATTTTTCATGTTGCAATCATCTATTAAATTCATGAAGTTTTTTTTGAAATTGTGAATGATATTGGAAATCACAAACATTTTTAGAATTCTTGAACTTTTTTCTCAAATCATGAACAATTTTCAAATTCATGAACAGTTTATGAAAACTTGACCAATCTACAATGCGCATCTACTTCATCATCTCCGACTGGATCGATAGCCGCATAACGCCCGGGCTCTGCTGCGCGTCAACACGCCGGTAGGCGGCCGATAGCGCGGTCATGCGTTGGCCTGCCGTCGCGCGCCCGCGCGGGCGTGCTGCGTGGGCGCGCGCCTCCGGTCACCGTTGCCCCGCGTTGGAGTTGCTTCTTGCATGCACGTGTGTGCATGGGTCTTCTTTGCACAACGCGTGACACGGATCTGCTTGCTTCCCCGACGTATGTCCCAGTCTGGTGCTCCTACCCGTCGGTCGCGTCTGCGATCTGATCAGACGACTGCACGTCGTAGGATTTTGTGGAGATTACAATCAAGTATATGCACATCCCGTCCCATCGAGCACGGGCTGCAACTGCATCGTCCCTCCGTGGCTGTCCTATGGTTCTTCCTGTGGCCGCACCAACCTGCGCACTATCGCTGCGTCGTCCTTCGGTCCGTAGTACCGCGCCTCACGATCCACCGCCTCCACGAGGCCGTCCGCTCCAGGTCGTCCCATGGCTGACGTCCCATCGGGCCGTAGCGAGCGTGGCAGGCGGTCCATGCTGTCGCCCGTGGTTCTCCCTGTGGCAGCATCAACCCGCGCGCCGCCGCTGCGTCACCCCTTTGGGCCATAGTGCCGCGGCCCGCGGCCCACCGCCGCCTTGAGGTCCTCCGCTCCAGGCCATCCCCGTGGCTGCACCGACCCTCGCGCTACTGCTATGTCGCCCCATCGGACCGTAGCAAGCGTGGCACACGGTCCCTGCAGCCGCCCTGAGCTCTTCACCGCCGTCACCCCAACTCGCGCGCTGGCGCTGTATCGCCCTTTCAGGCTGTAGCGCTGTGGCCCGCAGTCCACTCCGCCGTCACCATGCGTCGACCTCCTGTGGTATGCGTCTTGCCGTCACCCTTGGCGTGGGAACGCCACAGTCCTCGCCGGTCTTCGTCACGCTGTCGGGTTCCTTGCCTACTTCGAGCATCGCCGCCGCGCTCCTAACCAAGCCGCTGCCGCCGCCGTCAGAGCGCCGCCTCTCTTCTTCGGTCGCCGCCGTTGCTACCGCCGTAGCCGCCGCCCGTCCACCCTTTCATCTTCGTCGAGCACCAGCCCGTCGCCAGCGTCGCCGTCATCTACCCCGACCACTTCGTCTACTCCGACAACCGTTGGTGACATCGGCCCCACGCCGATGGACGCCGCAATCGTCGTCTACTTCTCTGCTGGCCCCTCTGACTCCTCGACATGGCGTACAGCTCGTGCAGGTCCCTCATCTATGCATGCCCAGTGGTGGCAACACTGATGTGTGTCTTCGTCAACGACGTGTCCTCGGGCCTGGCAAGCCTAGTGTGACGCTTCGCTAACTTCGTTTTCGTCTGTCTAGGCATGCCTGGTGCTTGCAACACCGATGCGTGCCTTTGTCTACGATGTGTCCCCGGGCTTGGCAAACCCGGCGCGACGTGTCATCAACAACGTCTTCTTCCCGGCGCGCCACTACTTTGACACCACTACGCCCATGCTAACTCAGTGCCTCCTTGCGCTCGCAACTCTACGGCGACTTCCTCGACACCGACTACCCTGACTCGACATCGACCACAGCGCTCTTCGCACGGCTACCTCGACCATGGCTACACTATCCTACGCTCTCGGCTACCTCGACAAACAGCACGAAGGGCTACAGCCTTGCTTGAGCAACCTTGTCGGTTACCACTCCAGCCACAACTTTCGGGCTGCATCGACCGTTATGACTGTGGGGGGAGGGGGTGGGTGGGTGTTCGTTGGTTTGCCTTCGGATTCTTCTCCAGTCTCACCGTCTGCGTCGCCACCGTTGTGACTGCGGGAGGATGTTGAGTAACGTGTTTGTATTGGAAACATAAGATAGACTAGGAAGTATTCTGGCTTGTCTTGTACTCGAAGTAGATCATGTACTCCTATATATATGCCCACGAGGCTCAAGCAATAAATCCAACTATTCCACAAAACCTCTCTATCCCTTGTAACAGTATACATACACAAAGAGCCAATGTAAACTCTCCAACTACTAACCATGCACAGAAAAATAAACATGTATTGCGGCAACATTGAGTATTTGAGTGATTGCCTGGTCTTAAACCAGCATGGCTCCACGTGCGAGGATCACCATGAACACACCACATGAACACTGTTTCTCCAGACATAGGCAGAGCTGGATACCACCTGCGGCCTGTCTGCCCCGGGTTCTTGCGCTCCTTGGTGGTTATTCCCGACGTGGGCGCCACCGGGGTTGAGTTCCTTACGCAGCTGGGTATGGCGGGAGAGGCCGAGACCGCGACTGGGAGCTGAGCCGATGCATCTACAGTTCATCACCATATCTACAATTCTTTCGCCTTGCCAACGCCCCGTCCCGGCCAAGCCGTCGCTACATGTCGAGCCCCATGGCGCCCGTCTGCATCTCTCTAGGACCCCTCGCAAACTCCCAAACCCATGCTCCCGCCGCAGGGCGCCGAGGAGATCGTAGAGAAGCGTGAGGACGCCGAGGGGTGGCAGGCATTGGCAGGATCGGGGTCTAGGGCGTGCGTCAATGAACAATTTAATGGGCCTGCCCAAGTTGGTCGAGGTGGGCGTGGAATGCACTCACAAGCTAAACATAGGAGTGATGGGATGTGAGGCGAGGCTACAAGTCCGCTTTTGAGAGTAGAGATCTTATCTAGCGTTTGTTTTGGCTTTCTGCCTCCATGAAGGCCTTTTTAAAAAAAATCAAGATTTGAAAATTTTGGTTTTCAAAAGAATCTGAAAATTTTATACAAGTAAACAATGATGTGAGGCATATGTGTGTAAAATTTCAGGATGAAATACGATGAAATGTGATCTGTAAAAAAACAAATTCATGGTCTGGAGGATGAATAGTATTATGTGTTAAAAAGTCTCAGAGTTGTCTTTTTTGCACAACCCTTGTTTTAACCTATTTTGTGCTGAAAATCTACACGCTTGTGCACTATGCCTTCATCTATCTTTGTATTTCTTTAAAAAAAATGTAAAAATATGAATTTTCAAGAATTTTGGATTTTGCATTTGAAGGCCTCTAGGAAGCTGGGCCTCCAAAAGCAATTTCCGATTGAGACAAAACTAAGAACATTGTGCATTCAATGTAGCAGACCGCAGGCTGTGATAAGCCTGGGGACATAGAAGATAAAAACATTTTAGCGTCTTAGTTTGCCTCAGTGAAACTAAAAGTTATTGCCCGACCAGCATCTACTACTGATCATTGTCTCGTTTTAGTACCGAGAAAGGCAAAGTCAAAGATGCCCAGAGTCCAGAGACCATCTAACAAAACAAAAAAACAGACGCTAGATACGCTACCCACCCCAAAAAATGTACGGACATGGTCGATCTAAACGCTTGAGTTAGATTTTTGGGCGACTTCCTGTGGAACATAGCCACTGGGTCCGCGGACAAATTCCATCACTGCTACCTTTCTCCGACAGTAGTGTTTTGGCCTATCTAGCTTGGACCTGTACACGCTCACTGGTCGTACTCGGCGCAGCTACCAGTGTTTGGTGCCGCGTCGATTGGCGCCGCAACCGTCGTTGAGTCCTTATTTACTAGCCTTTTTGACTTCTTAGACATGGCGTACAGCTCGTGCAGGTCCCTGTCTACGCATGTCCAGTGCTGCCAACACCGATGTGTGCCTTCGTCCACGACGTGTCCCTGGGTCTGGCAAGCCTGGAGCGACGCTTCGTCAACTTCGTTTTCGTCCGTCTACGCATGCCCGGTGCTAGCAACACCGACGCGTGCCTTCGTCTACGACGTGTCCCCAGGTTTGGCAAACCCGGCGTGACGCCTCGTCAACGTTGTCTCCTTTCCGCGCACCACTATTTCGACACCACTGCGCCCATGACTAACTCGGCGCCTCCTTGCGCCCGCGGCTCCACGGCTACTTCCTCGACACCAGCTACCCCGACTCGATATCGACCACAACATTCTACGTATGGCTACCTCGACCACGGCTCCACCACCCACGCTCTCGGCTACCTCGACAAACGGCACAAAGGGCTACCGCCTTTGCTTGAGCAACCTCGTCGATTTCCACTCCAGTCACGACTTCCGCGATGCATCGACCGTTATGACTATGGGGGGGGGGGGTGTCTGTCGGCCTGCCTTCAGATTCTTCTCCAGTCTCACTGTGTGCGTCGTTACCATTGTGTGCGGGGGATGTTGAATATAATGTTTATTAGGAAAGACGAGATATTCTAGGATTTGTTCTGACTTGTCTTGTACTCCAAGTAGATGATTGTAATCCTATATATATGCCCACGAGGCTCAAGCAATAAAACAACTATTCCACCAATCCTCTTTCTCCCTTCTAAGAGTGAGAATCAACTGCGGCATGAGGTAAGCGGAGAAAGTAATGTTAGTGGGGCAAGTTTCTTACGCAGAAGGGCCATGGCAAGAGAGGTCGAGAATGCCACAGCCCCCGAGCTAAAAGCTGAGCCGATGCATCTGCAGTTCATCACCAACTCCGATCGTCAATGGAATCCTCACACGAAGCTTACAGTCTAGTCATCAAATTCCTGCCGGGCAGGATGGATGTACGTACCTTTGGACTGAGGCGAGGAGTCGTTGAAACCTCTGGCCCCATGTCTCTTAATTCTTTCTTTTCGCTAGCGCCCCGTCCCGGCCAACCCTTCGCTACATGTTGTGCCCCGTAGCGCCCGTCACTGTCTCTCTCGGACCCCACTTGAACTCCCGAACCCATGCCCCTCTGCTACCGACCGTGCTCCCAAGCCGCCGCAGCGAGCCGAGGAGATCGTAGCGAAGGAGAGGACGGTGGCGTGAGGACGCCAAGGAGGGGCAGACGTCGGTAGGATCGGTGTGCAGGGCGTGCGTTAACGAATGATGTACTGGGCCGGCCCAAGTTGGTCAAGGTTAGCATGAAATACACTCGCTAGCGAAACATATGAGTAGTGGGATATGAGGCGAGACTATCAAATCCGCCTTTAGTAGTAGAGATCTTATCAGATTGGAAAACGTTCCCAGCCGGAGCACTGGCTGGAACGTTCCGTCGGACGCACAACGCACGGTGGATCAAACCGCGCTGGTTGACCGCGTGGCCATGCTCCTAGGGCAGCTGACCTGGCCCACCACCGCTTATCCTCACGATTCTGCTCACCTGGCCCACCACCGCTAATCCCTCTCGATTCTTATCATGTACAGGAGGCTCTTCTCCTCCACTCATTCACTCTCCGTTCTCATCCCCTACCTCCAGCAAGCACCCAAATCAAGCCGCTGGAGAAATCACCGCTGCTCTGTCCCGCTCCCATGTGCCGCCCTTTTTGCATCCAGATCCAGTAGAGATGGGGCTAGAGGCCGACCGCCCACGCCGCTGGATGCGAGGAGTAGGCACCGGTTTTTTGTCGCGAGGCCGGAGATGACGGCCACCGGTGCTTCAACCGGCTAACGCCCGGCGGGGGGCAGATGCTACAACCGTTGGACGGAGGCGCTGGAAACACCCAATAGAGGTGTTGCGATGACATTGCGGAGATGCTACATTGAATCAACGGCGGTGCTGGGAGCGCCTGGGACGGTGTTGCATCCGTTCCCGGAGAAAGCTACATCCGTTGTTGGTGAAGATGCATTGCCGAGGAAAGCTGCATCCGTCACCGGCTGCCCTGCGAAGACAAGCAGGAGGTGTTGGAACCGACTGGAAGAGGGGCTGCAACCATTGCCGGCGAAGCTGCATCCCTTGGCGGTGGTGCTGCAACCACATTGATATGTGCTGGAACTAGATGGCCGGGGAAGTTGTTTTTGCTGGCACCGGTTTTTTTTGCTGGAACCAGTAATTTTTTTTGCTACTACCAGATAGTTTTTTGCTACAACCAGCAGCGATGAGCTTCTTTTTGCTGGAACCAGCTACAGTTTTTGCTGGAATCACCATTCTTTTTTGCTTCCATCAATGACTACTAGAGTTTTTGTTGCCGACTTTTTTTGCTAGGAACATGGTGGTGCAAGCCGACAACTGCGGCGAGCCGGAGGCGGCGACACTGAAGATGTTGCAGACCACGCTCACCACACGATGGAACCAGCCGGTGGAAGCGATGCAGTCGTCAACGGCCGAAGCTGGAACCACCGGCGGCCGTGCTGTAATGTTGCCGGCGATGGCAAGGCGGCGTGCATCGCCGACGAGACGGCGGCCTGCCGGCAGTTACTTTTTTCTTAGCGACGGGTGGCGGCGGTCGTGCACAGCGGCGCTAGGTCAACGTGCGCTCGCTCGGTGATATGGGAGAAAATGATAATTTTAGTGCCAATCGAACGGTTACAAGAAGACAAATCGAACGGACGCGCAGCGACCGGCCTAAATTTGGGCTGGCACACCGGCGCCTATCATTGGCCTATCAGATTATAGTATTGAGACAAAACTGAGAACATTGTGCATTCAGTGTAGTAGACCGCAGGCTGTGATAAGCCTAGCTACGGACATAGAACAGAAGAGAAAAACATTTTTTAGCGTCTTAGTTTCCCTCGGTGAAACCAAAAGTTATTGCCCGACCAGCGTCTACTGATCATTGTCTCATTTTGGTGCCGAGAAAGGCAAAGTCAAAGATGCCCAGAGACCATCTCAAAAAAAAAAGAAAAACAGAGGCTAGATACGCAACCCACCCCAACAAACCTACCCGCTAGAACTCTGCTGATCCTAACTGTCAAGAAAAGTACGGACATGGTCGATCTAAACGCTTGAGTTAGATTTTTGGGCGACTTTCTGTGGAACATCGCCGCTGGGTCCGCGGACAAATTCCATCACTGCCACCTTTCTCCGACAGTAGTGTTTTGGCCTATGTAACTGCGTCTGACCTGTCTACGCATGCCCTTAGACCTGTACACGCGCACTGGTCGCACTTGGCGCAGCTACCTTAACACCAGCACGCATATAAATATGCCAATGGCATTGGTTCCAAGCACAGAGAAAACTCATAATCCCTCCCTTCCTCCAACTATGGCTCACCTCAGGACCTTGGCCGCATTGCTGTGCGTGATGCTGGCCTCGCTCGCGTTCGCCGCGCAAGGCGTGTTCGCTGCCAGAGGTATAGAACTCTCTATTTCATTTGCTTATTTGTCCAGAGTTTTTTACCGGATCCAAAAAACAATCTTTCAGTTCCAGTGCCTAGTGTCCTTTTCTTCTTCTTATAAACTGTAACTTAATCTGACAAGATGTCCTGCTTCTGCTTGCATGCTTGGGTTGAACGTCATTGCAGCTGCCAGCGTGAAGCGAGATAACTATGGGGGTGACTGGGGCGGCGGTTATGGGGCGCCGACGGGGCGACGCCCAGGTTATCCTCCTTCAAAGTAGGCTGGAGGAGATCGGTACTTGGATCACAGGAATACAAACATGACGAAGGATGAATAAGTTTGTTTGCCGAGCGTGTATTCAGTGTTGATGTAAACATCGTGATGTTCGATAACCATGTATCGTTATGTTTTCGTTTTGAATAAACGACATGGAGTGGCATTTGTGCATGCTGTGCATCCGCGTCGGCCGGAGTCAGTCCTAGTCATATCTACTCGTTGAGTCGCTTCATGAACGAAGTTATTGTATCCCCTAAAAAAAAAGAAGTTATTGTGTTATAGGAAATATGTAGTAAGCATGAATAGATTACTTACCCAACGCGGTCTCCCTATTGATATAAACATAGTGATGCATGATTACATATTATATATCCACATATGCTTCAGTAGACCCCCTAAACACATCGACGGCTGAGATTACTCTATACCCTTTCATAATAAAGGGCATGATGGTCCTTTTAGAAAATACATTGTGTAGAGACCTTCATTTTTTGAGGGAAACCGTGTAGAGACCTCCTGTGCGTGCCCTCCGTACCACTGGGCCGGCCCACCGGGCGCAAGGCCACTTACTATTTATAAAAATAGTGAGAAAAAGAGAGAAAGCACGCATAATGAGGAATCAAACTCCTAACCTCGTCCAACTAATTAGGATTCCTACCACTCAGCTACTCTGCCACTCCTGATGTTAAGAAGCACCAAAGATATAAGGCACCGCTATGGATCAGGTAGCGTTGCATCACACCTGGCCGGGTCTTTCTCCAGATAGTTTCCTTTGAATCTGCATCAAGGAATTAATTGTTCCCGTTTATCTGCTTCCTAGAATTAATTGATCCCAAAAATCATGGTTGGTTGGAATGGAACGTGGGTCCAGCTTGCTTTCCTTGTCATTCTGTTTCTCAAACTAATCAGACCCACAAATCAAGCTACGATATATTCTCTTATTTTGTAATGGATAGAATTTTGTTTCTTTCCTTCTAAAGTTAGCTCCCCGTACATGTTAAATTTGCTTCCATTGAATAAAGTTTTATGTCCAATGTAACTATTTGTTTATTATTATTTGTTCAGAAACAAACTGTTGTATCAATTTTCTATTATTTTCCATCAAGAAGCATATTTTACTTCTGGTGTTACTCGACCTCGTTACTTCTGACGCCACTAAACTTTGCTTCGATCTAAAGTAAGTCAATGTGATAGAAAATATGCTTCCCTAAGATTCATAATCTTGCTTTAGTCACACTGCTTTCATATATGCTTATGATATTCGCTCCATGTTCATATAATGCGAAAGAACCACAATTTTTGTTTTCGTTTATTCATGTCTCTTTCTTTTTTGAACTTTAATATTTATTTTTTAAACCTTCTTAAAATTTTCAAATATTGTTTGTAAACCAAAATGTTATTTTTTTCAAATATTGTTTACAACTTAAAAAATATTCTAGATTGTCATTTGATGGATGTCGGAAATCAACGTGCTTTCGAATGGACCATTCTCACCCTACCTGAACACCATCCATTGCATATGATCTATTTTTGGACATCCTTCAAATGACCCTAACTTTTGCAAGCAGGTGGGCATGCCCATGGTAGGAATCCATGCCCGGTTTGAGCGACGTTCTACATCATATGCAAGTTGCGACATGTCCGGCCATTTATCGGCTTTTATAAGGAGAAAAATCTAGAAAATGCAAAACTTGTCGAATACCTAAACACTTTGGCATGGTGCTTTGAATTGGCCATACATGGCCATGAAAAAAAAGAGGCCATTTAAGGGATATCGAGAAATGAGGTGCTCCCAAACGGACCCTTCTCGCCTACCTGATCAACACGGTTCGTCAAACATCGTATTTTTGGAAATCTGAAGACTGATCACAACTTTTGCAAGATGGTGAACATGCCCATGTTAGGCATATGTGCCTAGTTTGAACGACTTCCGACACCATATGTACGTTGTGACACATCGGGCCATTTTTCAAGCTCGGACCTTTTTCATCGGGAAAACTTCAGAAAATGCAAAATTTATCAAAAGCCCAAACAACTTGGCATGGTACCTTGATGTGTTCATACAATGCCATGGGAAACATGGGGCCATTTCAAAGATGTCAAGAAATAATGTGCTATCACATGGAGCCTTCTTGCCTACCCGAACACCCTCTGTTAAACAAGGTCTTGTTTTGTACATCCTTGAAATGAACCCAACTTTTGCAGCAAGGTGGGTATGCCCAAGATAGGAATCCAGGCAAGGCTTGAACTATTTCCAACACTGTATGCAAGTTGTGAAACATCTGACTATTTATTAGCCTTTTTTCACCCAAAAAATTCAGAAAATGCAACGTTTACAAAAAAATCCAAACAACTTGGCCTGGTGCCTTGAATTGGTCATACAAGCACATGAACAAAAAAAGAACCATTTCAAGGATGTCAAGAAACAACGTGCTCTCAGACTGAGCTTTCTGGGACTCGAACATCCTCCATTCAACATGGTCTATTTTTGGACATTCTTGAAATTACCTTAACTTTTGCAAGCAGGTGGGCATGCCCATGGTAGGAATCCGTACCAGGTTTGAACGATTTCTGACACCGTATGCAAGTTGTGACACATCCGGCCATTTATCGGCCTTTTCTCACTGGAAAAACTCCATAAAATGCAAAACTTGTTAAAAAAACTCAAACAACTGGCATGCTGCCTCGAATTTGTCATAAAAGGGCATGAAAAAAAACTAGGGCCATTTCAAGGATGTCGGGAAACAATATGCTCTCAAACGGAGAGTTCTGGCCAACCTGGACATCCTTCATTCAACATGGTGTATTTTTGGACATCCGTGAAATGATCTCTACTTTTGCAAGCAGGTGCAAAAGCCCACTGTAGGCATCATGTCAGGTTTGAACAATTTTCGACACCGAGCAAGTTGCGACACGTCCAACCATTTAACGACATTTTTTCAACGAAAAAACTTCAAAAAATGCAAAACTTATCAAAAAATGAAACAACTTGGTATAGTGGCTTAAATTTGTCATATAATGCCATGATAAAATGAATTTATTTCAAGGATGTCGAGAAACAACGTGCTCTCAGATGGAACTACAATTGTCGAGAAACTACAATTCATATTTCAAAGATATTTCCTACCATCAGCATGTCCACCTACTTGAAAAAAGTTGAGGTTATTTCAAAGATGTCGAAAAATAGAACATGTTGAACGAAGGGCCTTCGCATAGGTCAGAAAGCTCCATCTGAGAGCACGTTGTTTCTCGACATCCTTGAAATAACTTCATTTTATCATGGCATTATATGACAAATTTAAGCCACTATACCAAGTTGTTTCATTTTTCGATAAGTTTTGCATTTTTTGAAGTTTTTTCGGTGAAAAAATGTCGTTAAATGGTTGGACGTGTCGCAACTTGCATCGGTGTCGAAAATTGTTCAAACCTGACATGATGCCTACAGTGGGCATTTGCACCTGCTTGCAAAAGTAGAGATCATTTCAAGGATGTCCAAAAATACACCATGTTGAATGAAGGATGTCCAGGTTAGCCAGAACTCTCCGTTTGAGAGCATATTGTTTCTCGACATCCTTGAAATGGCCCTAGTTTTTTTCATGCCCTTTTATGACCAATTCGAGGCAGCATGCCAAGTTGTTTGAGTTTTTTTAACAAGTTTTGCATTTTATGGAGTTTTTCCAGTGAGAAAAGGCCGATAAATGGCCGGATGTGTCACAACTTGCATACGGTGTCAGTAATCGTTCAAACCTGGTACAGATTCCTACCATGGGCATGCCCACCTGCTTGCAAAAGTTAAGGTAATTTCAAGAATGTCCAAAAATAGACCATGTTGAATGGAGGATGTTCGAGTCCAAGAAAGCTCAGTCTGAGAGCACGTTGTTTCTTGACATCCTTGAAATGGTTCTTTTTTTTGTTCATGTGCTTGTATGACCAATTCAAGGCACCATGCCAAGTTGTTTGGATTTTTTGTAAACTTTGCAATTTGTGAATTTTTTGGGTGAAAAAAGGCTAATAAATAGTCAGATGTTTCACAACTTGCATATAGTGTTGGAAATAGTTCAAGCCTTGCCTGGATTCCTATCTTGGGCATACCCACCTTGCTGCAAAAGTTGGGTTCATTTCAAGGATGTACAAAACAAGACCTTGTTTAACAGAGGGTGTTCGGGTAGGCAAGAAGGCTCCATGTGAGAGCACACTATTTCTTGACATCTTTGAAATGGCCCCATTTTTTCCATGGCCTTGTATGAATACATCAAGGTACCATGCCAAGTTGTTTGGGCTTTTGATAAATTTTGCATTTTCTGAAGTTTTCCCGATGAAAAAGGTCCGAGCTTGAAAAATGGCCCGATGTGTCACAACGTACATATGGTGTCGGAAGTCGTTCAAACTAGGCACATATGCCTAACATGGGCATGTTCACCATCTTGCAAAAGTTGTGGCCAGTCTTCAGATTTCCAAAAATACGATGTTTGACGAACGGTGTTGATCAGGTAGGCGAGAAGGGTCCGTTTGGGAGCACCTCATTTCTCGATATCCCTTAAATGGCCTCTCTTTTTTCATGGGCATGTATGGCCAATTCAAAGCACCATGCCAAAGTGTTTAGGTATTCGACAAGTTTTGCATTTTCTAGATTTTTCTCCTTATAAAAGCCGATAAATGGCCGGACATGTCGCAACTTGCATATGATGTAGAACGTCGTTCAAACCGGGCATGGATTCCTACCATGGGCATGCCCACCTGCTTGCAAAAGTTAGGGTCATTTGAAGGATGTCCAAAAATAGATCATATGCAATGGATGGTGTTCGGGTAGGGCGAGAATGGTCCATTCGAAAGCACGTTGATTTCCGACATCCATCAAATGACAATCTAGAATATTTTTTAAGTTGTAAACAATATTTGAAAAAAATAACATTTTGGTTTACAAACAATATTTGAAAATTTTAAGCAGGTTTAAAAAATAAATATTATAGTTCAAAAAAGAAAGAGACATGAATAAACGAAAAACAGAAATTGTCGTTCTTTCGCATATATGAACATGGAGCAAATATCATAAGCATATATGAAAGCAGTGTGACTAAAGCAAGATTATGAATATTAGGGAAGCATATTTTCTATCAAATTGACTTACTTTAGATCGAAGCAAAGTTCAGTGGCGTCAGAAGTAACGAGGTCGAGTAACACCAGAAGTAAAATATGCTTCTTGATGGAAAATAATAGAAAATTGATACAACAGTTTGTTTCTGAACAAATAATAATAAACAAATAGTTACATTGGACATAAAACTTTATTCAATGGAAGCAAATTTAACATGTACGAGGAGCTAACTTCAAAAGGAAAGAAACAAAATTCTATCCATTACAAAATAAGAGAATATATCGTAGCTTGATTTGTCGGTCTGATTAGTTTGAGAAAAAGAATGACAAGGAAAGCAAGCTGGACCCACGTTCCATTCCAACCAACCATGATTTTTGGGATCAATTAATTCTAGGAAGCAGATAAACGGGAACAATTAATTCCTTGATGCAGATTCGAAGGAAACTACCTGGAGAAAGACCCGGCCAGGTGTGATGCAACGCTACCTGATCCATAGCGGTGCCTTATATCTTTGGTGCTTCTTAATATCAGGAGTGGCAGAGTAGCTGAGTGGTAGGAATACTAATTACACTACTAGAAAAAGGCTTACTAATGGCGCACCAGTTTTGCCTACTAATGGCGCACTACTGGTGCGCCACTAGCATCACGCCACTAGTAATTTGTTGTAATGGCGCACCGCTGGTGCGCCATTAGTATCTGGTACTCTAATGGCGCACCGGGCAGTGCGCCATTAGTATAGGCCACGGTGCGCCATTAGTATGCCTCCCAGGGGGCCATATATACCCATGTGCTTTGCCATACTAATGGCGCACTGCAGTGTGATGCGCCATTAGTATCCTTCGGCATACTAATGGCGCACTGCTGGGTGATGCGCCATTAGTACCCTCTGGCATACTAATGGCGCACTTCTCTGGGATGCGCCATTAGTATCCTTTGGCATACTAATGGCGCACGTTGGCGTGATGCGCCATTAGTATGTATATTAGGGAATTTTTTTTCTTTTCTGATTTTTGCACAGATTACAAAATATATTATTGGACAGAAAATAAGCAGCAGGACACAACAACAGCAGATTCATCGAATACAATAGAAGATTAGTCTCCGAATACAATTCATCATATTAGTCTCCGAATTCAAAAGACCGAACGAAGATAGAACATTACAAGTCTCGAGACCGCGAGTAGCGAGTTTGTCTTCACATTACAAGTCGATATCGATCATCTAAACTACCATCACATAGAAGAGAGATGCGGTCATCACGATGAGCATCATCGCGATGAAACTGGTCTTCATCCGGTTCCTCCAACGCTCCCTCCTCTCTCCCGCTAGATAGCGCGCGTATCTAGATTCCGCCTCCGCCCTAGTGGTGTACCCTTTGTAACTGTTACCGCTGAAACGGTGAACCTGTCTCCGACACTCCTCCCAGTCGTCGTAGACTCCGGGAACCTTACCCTTGTACACGACATACGACGGCATCTCTATGCACTAGCCAAACAACAGACAATACATAAGCAATATATAAGTATGCAACAAAAGGATCGGAAGAGAAAAGCAAGACATTAATAGCACGATTCATGGTCCTACTAACAAATAGCATCGATTACATCTAAGTTGAACGACTGTCCAAACCAAAGAGACATACAAGTTCACTACAGTTTAATTACAACATGAGCTAATGAATGTTTCAGAACTACACATAGCATCACAACTTTCGACTCGACTCATGGGACCGGAGCGTGGATGAAGCCGCCGTCTGTCGTGATGGTCATGAAGTCGCGGGCGTTGTCAGCCTGCATTTGTAGCGTTGTGTCTATCTCGCTGTTGGACGGTTGAAATTTGAGGTAGAACTGCCCCGAGGTACGAAGGACATCTTGATGGATGATTTCTGCAAACTCCGACTGGATGCGAAAGAATTCTTGTCGGATGTCCGCGTCCTGGATTGCCCCCAAGCTTGCGGCCCAATCTTTGAGATTATTTGGTAGCAGAAGGTGATTATGGTCCCGCACGATCGCCCGCATGTGATGGAGGGCGTAGTAGGCATCCTTCTGACCGCCAGGCGGCTGCTTGACGCAGGGGAACGTCGTATTGTGGGTGAACACGTGCCTGCCGTACCTACGAACTGGCCTCTTAAAGGTGCCTCCAGATGCGGCGTAGCCGGGGAGAGCATCATCAAGAACTTTCTTGATATTTGTGTAGTCTATCTTGGAGTCACGGTCCGGGTCGAGATACGTGGCCATGGAATATTTCGGGCTTAAGAGGATGAGTGTGCAATGTGTGTCACTGCACAGAACACGGAATGTTAGAAAAAAAGAACGATCAAAATCTAAGAAATCATATGTTACGGGGCGGTTAGGAGATGACTTACTCGGGAAAGTAAGGCACGAGGAAGTTATCCTTATCTGGGTTTGCCAGAATGACGCCTTCGAGGTGTGAACTCACGACTTGCCGGTCCCCAGTGCTGCCCAAGATCTTGGCACGCATGTAGAAGGGGTCGACTATCACAATGTCCGGGGTCTTGTCTCTAATGATCCGCATCTCCATACTCAGCGAAAACAGCCGAACGAAGGTGTAGTGCAGCGGATGAAGGTTAAGCATAGCAAAGATGTCATCAAATCGCAGGACGATCGTACCCCCGACGGCGCTATCCACAAAGCCCTTGCCCTCTGGCACCTTGGCCACGAAAACCGGGTATGCCACATCATTCTCTCTGAGACGCCGCTTCTCCAAAGAAAGAACACTGTCATGCAGACTCCGCATAGCACCGGTTGCAGCATTGAGCATATTTGTCGGTAGCATCGGCCTACCCACCACATGCACCCTCCTCGAGATATCCTTAGGTGAAGGTGGTCCGTCCTGAGCACGGATCGTACTCGGTGCCGGTTGGCTTGCACTGGCACCCTTGTTAGTCTTTCGTTTCCGTCCCTTCTTCTTGATCTGCTGTAATGGGATCGAGTTCTGCTCACAGACCGCCTTCTTGAGCGTGTTGGGGCTGATAATATTTGGCACCTCAGCTATCTGAGGCTCGGTGAAGGCGGCAGCTGGAGGCGTCTCCTGAGAACTGAACGCCAGACGACGCCTGTTGCAATTGGGTTTCTCCGCCGTACCAGCTAGATCGCGGTCGTCTTTTTGAGGGTTGGGTTCTTGAGAAGGAGGCCCGCAGAACTCGTCACCGTACCCATGTTCGGCAAAGTACTTATCGACGTTGGTAAATGTACCGTCGTCGTTGTCGTCGTCGTCCGGATCCTGTGCCATATGCATGTTCGGATCCTGTGCCATAGGGATGTCCGGCAGGTCCGGCAGCGTTGCGGCGTTCTTGCCATGGCTTGGCGTTGGCACGACTGGCGGTCTTGTCTGTGGGGTGGTTTCCCCCGCCCCCAAACGAATCTGGCTCTTCGGCCAAAGCAGGGGCCAGCTTACACAGGCGCTGAGGGTCATCACATCATGTTCGTCGGCCCCAGCGGGTCGAACCGGACGTAACAACTCGTCGCAGCCTGGCAGTACCCGAACCAGTTCAACCCTATAGAAGGTGGGTGGCATCGGATTACCGTGGAACACGTGGTTGCCCGGTTGAACGATTCTGCCCTTGGCGACATCGACCAACTCGCCGCCCACGAAGTGCAGGAGAGTGCAAGGAACATCGGTGGCGCCCTGCGAAAACATGTAGGGCATCAGGGATGCCCAGTCAAAGGCAAGGAGATGAAGTCATTGGCCGAGAGGCTTAGTTACCGTGATGCCGTCGAGCTCGGCTAATGTCGAGGCACCGCCAACGGCGGGCGTGCGCGTGCAACTGACGGAGGGGCCGCTTGCTGGCGAGGTGCCGGCCGGCGTACACCCAGGTGCATTAAGCTCCAATGCCCGTGCCGGCGCCGGAGACACGAATACCGCCTCTGCCGGAGACACCAATGGCGCCGCCTGCGCGTTGTGCGAGTTGCTGGCCGTGAAGCTGGGAACCAGGGGAGGCCCCTGTTGGCCGCCCGCAATCCACGTCGTCAGCCCCTGAATCAAGGTAGGCACAATGGCGGTGAGGGTCGTTCCCAGTTGTTGTTGCACTTGCTCTTGGACAATCTCCGGAATCCGTGCCACTTGTGCCTTGAGTTCTTGAACCTCGCGCGACTGGCTTTCCGAGCTGGTCTTTTTCTCCTTTCGCCCACCAGCGGTATAGTATGACGACCATTTTGTGGACAAGCCTTTGCCGGCCACACGACCAGCTGACGACGGCTTACTGAGCTTATCCTTGTTTTTCATTACGTTCAACGCCCTATTTAAAGGGGTGTCAAAAGGGGAGCTCTGAGATGACCCCGCGCTACTGCTTTCAGCCTCCTGCGGAAGGAATGTGAACCATTTAGAAATTTGGCTTCATTAACTAGAATGCAACCATATATGTAGCTAATTACGCGGGGGTGTATTCCTTACCAGAACTTTCTCAAGCGCCTTGGTCCTCGGATCCGTGGTAAGCTCCTTTGTTACCGGGTCCTCCTTGTACCGGGCCCTAACAAAGTTCCTGGTCGGCTTGTCAGGGAATTTCTCGAAGCGGGGCGGTAGGCCTTGCTCGGCACGCTCCGCGTCCTCCTTGTCCCATATAGGCTCCGCCACTCTATAACCGCCGGGACCGAGTTGGTGGACCCCTAAGTTCAACTGCCGCATTTCTTTCCCCCACTGACTTGATTCGGAGGTTGCGCTGCTCTCGCACTTGATCTTGAACTCCTTGTAGTCATCTTCGCTCATCAAAGGATATTTCGCCTTGATCTTCTCATAACTATCACCTTTTTCAATCATTGCCTTCACCGTGCTTCTCCATGTAGACAGGGCCGTGCTCATCCTCGTGAGGGCGGCACTGTTCACTTTATTCCCTGAGAGGCGTGTGTTTGCAAACTCATTGGGGAACTTGTATCGTTCGTGCAGCTTCGTGAAGAGGAGGCAGCGCAAATTCCCTCGGTCCTTATGCCTTAGGTTCTCGGTGTTGATCGAGACGGTGCTCCGGAGAATGCACCCGAGCTGAACCGAGTACCCCTTGAGTACATGTTTGGGCGCCGTTGGATGCCCGTCGGAGTTCACTTCAGTAAATTCCTCCTTAACGGTGCCGAGCACGTTCGGGCGCCGGTCCTTCCGTTGCCTCTTCGGTTGGCTGCCATCTGTGCGTGCGCCGCCATCATCAGTGGTGGCATCCTCGGCGGCACCATCAGTGGTGTCATCCCCGACGCCACTAGGGGTTGTGTAGTTAGGATCGGTGTCTTCCGCGGCGTCCTCATAGCTGTGAGGTTCTTCCTCCATCTCCTGGGACAGCTCCCAGAATTGCTTGCCGCCCGAACCGCCAGCCTCATCGTTGTGGGCCATGTTTCGCTCTAAATAGGAAAAAAGTTTGGTCAAAAAGTTGGTTATTGTCAAGGAACAAGATCATGGTCTCATCATTTAGGGTTTGTCGACACCGAGGCATCCTAAAAGCTAAGCTTTTATCATTTAGGGTTTGTCGACGCCGAGGCACCCTAAAAGCCTAAGCGTACATCATTTAGGTTCTCATCGACACCGAGGCACCCTAAAAGCTAAGCTGGGAAGGAGAATTCTAAGTTGGGCCTAATCACTTGGCTCTATTGCCACCTATGGTTTAATGCAGCAAGAATAAAGGGGCAGTTGATCCTTATTAATTAAGTACTAAGATACCCCGGCCCATGCATTAGTCGCAAGTACCCCATATGTCCTATTTTTAGCAAAGTCATGCTAAAATTCACAGAAAATTTCAGCATGACCTTTGCTGAAAATAGGACATATGGAGTACCCGAATTTGCCGGAACGGAAGTTAATCGACATTCCAGCAAACTCAAGGGCCTCTCGGGGTACGTGCAAAATCATCACGACACGATGGTCGGAGACATGACCTTTGCAAAATGGTCGGAGACACGATGGTCTTTCTCAATGTGATCAATTGATGGATCAACACGTAAAACATGTCCAATAAGTATGATTTATAGAGTCAACATCAGTATGAATATATATAAAGTTTTACTTCATCAGCCACGCCCATGCAAGTAACTGCATCCAGCAACTATTTCTGCTACTCTGTAACTAACTACACTCTGTATTTATAGAGTCATTTTAGATGAGATCAGATTGAGCTCCAGCTGCAGCTGCAGCTGAGGTATCCATGAGCCATCATCCAGCCAGCCAGGAAATAAACTTTACTTTCCAAAGGAAAAAAAATACAATGCATATATAGATAGATGAGCATGTTCAGTTTACAAGAATGAATATAAACAAGCAAAGAATGCATGCATGCATATCAAGAGTTGGCATCTACTGCTACTGCTACTGCTTGCCTCTGCTGCTATTGAATATTTATAATTAACTGAAATTTTTCCTTTAATTACAAGTAAATGCAACTTTTCCATTAATTAAAACTAAATTGTTCCTTCATGATATTCTCTCTTCATCTACCCCTGGCTACTTTCTCTCTTCTCTTCTTCAGTTAATTAAATGAATTTTACTGATGTTGTTGTTAACTGAATTTTACTGATGTTGTTGTTGACTTGCTGTTAATGAACAGTGGCTAAAGATATATAAAACTCCATTGCAAATGTTCCATGTCAATACAACAACTCTTAGAAGTGAAGAACAGGTTCTCCAAAATGAGTAGAAAGGGAGCATGCTGACATCTATACAAGCCAATAATGATTTACTACTCAATGGAACAGGGTAAGATAAACACCAGACAATAAATTTACTACATCAAAAGGATTAAAACTCAACAATGCAGCACTATCTCTGAACCTAACCTTTGTTTAGTATGGGTATGACAAATCAATGAGTTGGTCATCACAATGTCAAATGCCATTGGAAGACAAGAAATCAGGTCATCACATAACAACAATTGGATGGCCTCGTGAACAACCAAGACATCCTTGAATGGCTGCCAGGTTACTACTAGCAGGCTCAAAAGTCAAGTAAACTGAAGATTGACCTTCTGAAGGTCTAAGTATGGCTGTGCTGTCAGGTTACTACTAGCAGCAACATGGAAGTAGACTTGATGATAACTATTGCACAAATATGTAAGAAAGGAGCAAGTGCATCTACTTATTGGAACAAGCCTGACAGTGGGAAAGCTATAAACTTATAATGACCGCGTTCAGATAAAAGATTGCAACCAAGCAAATCTGGAAAATGTATTATCAACTATAAAATATGGGTTGCAAACCAAACAACTAAGCATACTTTGTCAGATGATAACTATTGCAAACCAAACAAGTAAGCAGAGCACATGTATATACCTGTGTCACTGTCTTGGAGCCAACAAACGCCTCAATTTTTCTCCAACCGCGATCGAACCTGTTACGCAGAAACACAAACAGAGAGATACATGTAACTAACGAGGACAGACAGACAAGGTAACAAGAACTCCACAGCTCAATTAAGCCTATGCTTCTTCTTTCACTCTAATGTACCATTGTGGCAAAGCCATATATGTATGTACAGAGGAACTTTGTTTTGGATGACTGTTTTTCAATGGTTTTTGAATGAAAACATTATGACAGCTTGCAAACACAGGACCATGTCATTATCATGGCAGTCCACTATATATTTTTATGACAAAATACATCATTATCAGGGCACATTATGGCCATTTTCTTACATGATGCCAAGCTAATGACTCACATCTGTTCTTGGCAAATGATGAGTCTCTGGTGCCCCTTGCAAATTGTTGATGCCACATTGTACTTGTACCCCATATGTTTAACCCCAAACACCAAAACATCACCACAAGGACTGAGATAAAAACTAATACTATCATGTACTTGAAGAAACCCTATTCTTTTCTCTTTCCGTTTTGAACCTGACACACACTGCATCATCACATATTTTCCTAGAAATTCAGTACAGCATGTTGGGGGTGAGGGCCATCACCTCGAATCACCTAGTGGACGCCGGCGGGGAGAGAAACCTAGGGGGAAGGAGGGGAGGAGAGAGGAGGAATCACCTAGAGGACGCCGGCGTCGAGGAGGCTGCGGGCGGCGATCCGGAGGCAGGGGCCCGTGATGTCATCGGCGTCCTTGGCCGCCTTCTTGACCTTCCGAGCAGAAGAAGGCACGGGTGGTGAGAGGAGGAGGAGGAGAAGCTAGGGGGATGGGGGAAGGGAGGGAGGGGACGTATGTGCTGGGGCGGGGCGGCGAAGGAGCGGCGGGTGCGGGGGCGGCGGCGCGAGGGAGCTGCAGTGGTGGGGGCGGCGGGGGTGGAGTCCGGCGGGGGTCGGGGCGGCGACGTCGAGGCAGCGCAAGACCACAGCGGCGGACGACGTGCAGGCACAGCGGACGGAGGGGGCGGAGCAAGGGGGCGGCGGCGTACTGTTGGGGTCGAGTGGGGGATCTGGCAAGGGAGGGAGGGAGGCCATAGTGCGAGGGGAACAAGTACGTCGATTCTAATGGCGCACCTTCCCCTGGTGCGCCATAAGTACGTCGATTCTAATGGCGCACCTCCCCTGGTGCGCCATTAGAATTTTGTTTTACTTACTAGCCCGACTGGTCAGGTTATATTCCACCTAACCCTATCTCCATCAGAATACGCCCACTAGCCCGACTGGTCAGCACGCAGCACACACACTAGGAGGTCCTGGGTTCGATTCCCAGGCTCCCCAATTTTTGTTTGTATGCATTTAAAATGCTGTTTGATATTTATTTGTGTTTAAATATGTTCAAACTTGTTTAAATCATAACAGTAATATTTTTTTATAAAAACAGTAATGATTTTTTAAAAAATATCATCAAATTTGTTATTTGAAAATATAATCAAATTTGCTTTTTTTTGCAAATTTAGTTGCATTCATTTGTGACGGTGGAGCGGGCCGGGGAGGGTGCGGGGGAGAGGGTGCGGGGGGTCGTCGGCGACGGCCGGTGGAGCGGGGGAGGGTGCGGTGGGTCGTCGGCGACGGTGGAGTGGGGGAGGGTGCGGGCCGGGGCTCACTAGCCCGACTGGTCAGCACGCAGCACACACACTAGGAGGTCCTGGGTTCGATTCCCAGGCTCCCCAATTTTTGTTTGTATGCATTTAAAATGCTGTTTGATATTTATTTGTGTTTAAATATGTTCAAACTTGTTTAAATCATAACAGTAATATTTTTTTATAAAAACAGTAATGATTTTTTAAAAAATATCATCAAATTTGTTATTTGAAAATATAATCAAATTTGCTTTTTTTTGCAAATTTAGTTGCATTCATTTGTGACGGTGGAGCGGGCCGGGGAGGGTGCGGGGGAGAGGGTGCGGGGGGTCGTCGGCGACGGCCGGTGGAGCGGGGGAGGGTGCGGTGGGTCATCGGCGACGGTGGAGTGGGGGAGGGTGCGGGCCGGGGCTCGGCGGCGGCGGCCGGTGGAGCGGGGGAGGGTGCGGTGGGTCGTCGGCGGCGGTGGAGTGGGGGAGGGTGCGGGGGGTCGGCGGCGGCGGCCGGTGGAGCGCGGGAGATGGTGCCCATGAAATACAATCGAGAAATGAAGGCTACAATTTAAATACAATCGATCTTAGCTACCTATCTGTTCACAATCTTCTTGCCCTTATTTTTCGTAAATGGAGTTCTTCTCTTGAACGGACGTCCTTTAGGTAGGGTGGTCCTGCTTCTTCTTGTGGTGTATGCTAATACTTCATCGTCGTCGTCATGTTCCTTCTTCGGGTCGCCGTACTGGTCGAAGTCTTGCTCATTGGCGACTCCATCCATTCCGATGATCTTCCTTTTGCCTCTCCTCACGACAACACGACTGGGCTTTGATGGGTCGGTAATGAAGAAGCATTGGTCCACTTGGGAAGCCAGTACCCATGGCTCATTTTTCGCGGTGACGTTCGCGCTTGCGGTCTTGGATTTGGCTTCGGGTATAACCATGGTGGTGAAATACCGGTCTTCTTTTATGACGCTCTTGGCCCATCTGACACGGAACATCGGGACCTTCTCTCCAGCGTAGCTCAGCTCCCAGATCTCCTCGATCCTTCCGTAGTATCTATCCTTATCGTTACCGGTGTAGGATTCCATCGTTACCCCGGAGTTCTGATAACCATCGCTCTTCATGTCCTTGTCCTCGGTGTAGAATGTGTAGTCGTTGATATCGTACGCCTCATACGTCATCAGGTTGTGCTCGGCGCCCTGTGACAAGGCGAATATGAGTTGTTCTTCCGCGGAAGAATCCTCATGTAAAGGGTGCGACAGAAGCTTCTGCTTGAACCAACGCGTGAAACATGAGTTGTGCTCTTTGATTATATCTCCGTTTGTCCTCTGTTGGCCTCGGTCATTGTACGTCTTCTCAATAAACGTTTTGTGCTCTACCACCCAAGGATCGACCACGTCTATGTGTTGTAGCGCGACTAGGTTTGCTCTTTCAAAGTCGGCGAGTCGACCATCGAAGTCGACATGCATTTCGCGGTGACCCTCACGGTGACCCCATCCAGCGAGCCTGCCGAGGTGCCTGTTGACGGGCAGACCAACGGGGTTCTCGATGCCTAGATAATTCGTGCAGTAGGAGATGCACTCTTCGGTCAGAAAGCCCCTGGCTATGCTTCCCTCTGGACGTGACATGTTGCGAACGTATCCTTTGATGACACCATTCATCCTTTCGAACGGCATCATGCTGTGCAGGAACGTCGGCCCGAGTTGGATGATATCCTCCACGATATGGACCAGCAGATGCACCATAACGTCGAAGAATGCGGGAGGGAAGTACATCTCAAGCTCGCATAGTATCACCACGATCTCTTCCTGTAGCCTTCTGAGTTGCCTCACGCCAACCGACTTCCGAGAGATGACGTCGAAAAAGTTGCATAGGCCAAATAGCGTTTCACGGACGTGCGCGTCCATGATCCCACGGATTGTAACTGGAAGTATCTGCGTCATCAGCACGTGACAGTCGTGAGACTTCATCCCGCTGAACTTCTGCTTCACTGAGTCTAGGTATCTGCTTATCTTCCCCGCGTAACCGTAAGGAAGTTTTACTCCTACGAGGCAGGTGAAAAACTGATCGATCTCCTCCTGACTTAGAGTGAAGCACGCGGGAGGGAAGTCATTTCCGGTCTTCTTGGCCTTTTTGCCTTTGCGACGACTTTCCGTGTCCTGCTTCGCCTCATCATCATCATCATCATTAGCGTGAAGCTCCTCCCTGATGCCCATTGATTTCAAGTCTGCCCTTGCTTTCGGCCCATCTTTGGTCCTCTCTGGCATGTTGAGCAGGGTACCAAGCAGACTCTCGCACACGTTCTTCGTGATATGCATGACATCAAGGCTGTGAGGCACACGGTGGATCTTCCAGTACGGCAAGTCCCAGAAAACAGACCTCGTTTTCCATACCTTCAGCAGTGACTCTGGCGCCTTTCGCTTCTTTCCCGGCTCTAGCGCCTTTTGCTTCTTTCCCGGCAGTGGGCAATCTTTCCAATTTTTCAACAGCTCGTCTATTTCCTCGCCGCTCCTCGTACGCGGGCGTCTTCGGGGTTTGGTTTCACCATCGAACAGATCCTTGCGTTTCCTCCACGGGTCATCGTCGCGAAGCCACCTTCGATGTCCCATGAACACGGTTTTCGAAGACCCGAGATCTCTATCTAGCTGGCGATACGTTGTGTCATCCATGCACCTGACACATCCAGAAAATCCGTGGACCACCTGCCCCGCGAGATATCCGAAACCGAGATAGTCGTGCACCGTCGTGAGCAGTGCGGCTCTCATAGGGAAATATTCTTTCTCTGCAGCGTCCCACGTATTGGCTGGCGTTTTCCACAGCGTGTCTAGCTCCTCTTCCAGCAGCCCCAGATACAGATTGATGTCGTTCCCTGGTTGTTTCGGCCCTTCAATTAGCATACTCATGTGAATGTACTTCCTCTTCATGCACAACCAGGGGAGAAGGTTGTACATCCACACAAACACAGGCCAGGTGCTATGTGTGCTTCTCTGGCTGCCAAACGGATTGACTCCATCGGCGCTCGCGCCCAGCACGATGTTCCTTGGATCGTTCCCAAATTCTGGGTGTTCGAAGTTCAACGCTTGCCACTGGCTCCCATCCTTAGGGTGACTCAGCATCTTTTCTTTTTTATTTATCTCCGGATCATTTGCGTCATCTTCTCGCTTCTTCTCCTCCCTATCCGCGTGCCAACGCAGGAGCTTTGCTACCTTAGGGTCCGCAAAATACCGCTGCAGACGAGGAGTGATCGGAGAGTACCACACCACTTTTCGAGGAGCTTTCTTCCTCTTCTTGTATCGAGTGACGCCGCACACCAGACATATGGTAGACTCCGTGTGCTCGTCCCGATAAATGATGCAATTGTTCATGCACACATGGTATTTCACGTGCGGTAAATCCAGAGGACACACGATTTTCTTCGCCTCCTCGAAACTGGTCGGGCACTTGTTCCCCTTGGGAAGACGTTCGTGCCAGAATGACATGTTCTCGTCGAAGCATGCGTCGGTCATTTTGTGCTTTACCTTCATCTCCAGAGCCATGAGCGTTACTTTCAGGCGGGTATCCTCGGGCCTGCATGCTTCATACAATGGAGTAACCGCGTCTATCTCCAGTTGATCCAGCTTGGCTTTCTCTCGGGCGGCAGCTCTTGCGTTATCCGTCTGCTTGAGAAGCAGCTCTTGAATATGAGGGTCCTGCACCCAGCCCATCGATGGTACATCGTCGTCTGCTCCGCCGGCATCTTCATCTTCATGATCATGCCCTTCGTCTGCTCCCGCATCTTCCTCATCATCATGTCCGGCATCTTCTACATGATGACTGTGTACAGCATCACCGTCGTGATCATGTCCTGGAGATTCTTCGTCTTCTCGCCCGCCCGAGCCGCGGTGGTTGTCTTGCTGCCCATCCTCATTTCTTGCCCGACCCCCATGGACGACTTCATAGTCATCTTCATCACCTTGCCACCGATAGCCATCCATGAAACCACGCAAGAGTAGGTGGTCCCGCACCTGCCCGGAATCCGGGTCCGCAATAAGGCTCTTCAGCTTGCATCTTCGACACGGACATCTTATCTCCGTCTCGTTCTTTTCAAGCATCTCGGCCTTCGCGGAGCTCAAAAACCTATTCACGATGCCTTCGGTCATCGTGCGGACCATGGTCACCTGCGGGGTAGAGCAAAACGATATTTTAGAACCAAGAAAAAATTTGGCATGACTTTCCCTCAAAATAGGACCAAAAAGAATGCATAGTGCCAAAATTCTCGCCGAAACGGAAATGAATCAACATTCCGGCAAAATATTGGCAACTATCGCATTTGAAATACCGGTACCTGCAAACACAAACATATATGCAACACCACAAACATACATAGATCTAGCTAGGACATAAAAAGTGCATGTGCACGTTGTTGAAGGGAGAACAACATAAAGATAGCTTCCCCCTTACTTACCTATCAAAAAAGGGGCTTTAACCACGTAATTTGGATGAATTTATGGTGCAAATGAGGTGAGGAGGAGGAGGCAGCCGAGACAAGCTTGGAGGAGGGAGGAGAGAATGAAGTGGGGAAAGTGAGTGGGTAGGTGTGGCTGTCCAAAATATCTAGCTCGTCCCAGGTTACTAATGGCGCACCACCACATAATGCGCCATTAGTAACCCTGGTTACTAATGGCGCACCTGCTGGTGGTGCGCCATTAGTAGTTTTGCAAAAAAACACTAATGGCGCACGGGGGAGCAGTGCGCCATTACTAGCTTAAACTAGTAAGCTAGTAATGGCGCACTGCTCCCCCGTGCGCCATTAGTAGTTTTGCAAAAAAGTAAAAAAAAATATTGTAGTGACGCACTATGTTGCTGGTGCGCCATTGTAACTAGTAATGGCGCACTATGTCCTGGTCCGCCATTAGTATGTCTGGCAAAATAAAAAAAATTGTTACTAATGGTGCACCGCGTGTCTGTTGCGCCATTAGTGTATTTCACACTAATGGCGCACCAGCACACGGTGCGCCACTGCTACATAGCAATGGCGCACCACATGTCTGGTGCGCCATTAGTGGTCATTCCATCTATAGCCCTTTTCCTAGTAGTGTTAGTTCGACAAGGTTAGGAGTTCGATTCCTCATTATGCGTGCTTTCTCTCTTTTTCTCACTATTTTTATAAATAGTAAGTGGCCTTGCGCCCGATGGGCCGGCCCAGTGGTACGGAGGGCACGCACAGGAGGTCTTTACACGGTTTCCCTCAAAAAAGAGGTCTCTACACGATGTATTTTCTAAAAGGACCATCATGCCCTTTATTATGAAAGGGTATAGAGTAATCTCAACCGTCGATTTGTTTAGGGGGGTCTACTGAAGCAGAAGTGTTTCCATTTGCGAATAAACGTCGGCATGTGTGCTTGTCATGCACATCGCCAAGAGTGTTCGGGTCGCATGCAAGTTTTGGAATCGATTCATAATAACCATAAGTTGTCATATATCTGGCGTTGAATTTTTGGGCAGTACTTTGTAACTTGAATGGACAATAGAACGAGAAGAAAAGCCGTGACGAGTTTACGTGTATCATGTGTTGTGTTAGAAAAAAATCGAATCGATCCTCAAGTGACCGCATGATTATACACCTGTTCCTTGTAATCTGTCAGGAGCGCACCTTTTTTCATTTACAAACTTTGAAGCTTTGTGTCTCACCCGGCAGCTAGAATATTCTTAACAAACACATGTCCTCGGGGTCCTCCAAGACTTCCTGCCACAAATAGTGTAAGAGCAAATATAATAGACATGTAAATATTTCCTTATGTGGAAGAGTTGTGGTGAACTAGTTAGATACCATGCGTTGCAACGGAATTATAAAAACAATAACAGATTGAGGTACTTATGTTATGAGCATGCATGTCAAGCAAAGTTTTTGTCATCTCATGGCAAGCGTCCCGTCATCTTTGCACCTCTTTGGCTTCTTACTCTCATTTAAATTGTATGTCTTCTTTTATGTGTAAGAAAAGAAGGATTTAAAAAGTGCTAGCATCAGATACAGAAGTTTTCTATAGTCTGGGTAAAAAAAGGTAGTTTTAGTTATGACTCCGATCAAGAGCGAGAAATCCTTGCTTGGGATTGGACACAGAACTTGGACCCATCTTTTCTTCCTTTTGATATTCGAGTCGAAGAAGTAGAAGAATTCTAAAATACCAATTTTTTAATCATTTCATTGCAATAGTTTATTTTGTTATTAATCAGTTTTTTGGGTATGAAAAAAATCAGCTAAAATCAAAAAGCATGACAAATTAGCAAAAGTGGGCAACCATCGTTCTGGGCTTCATTTTGTTAATGGATTTGGCCAATATATATAATCACTAATTGAGGAGTACTCATTGCAAAGATCACTCCCACCTTCCCAGGTTGCGACAAGTGGCGCGCTGCATGGGCGCCACTTGTCGCAACCTGGGAGTTTTCCCTTTTTTCTAAGATCCGTTTATTCAAAACGTTTTATCTTTTAAACCGTGCTTCCAATTCTTCAACCATTTTCACCATTGGATTCCTCGCGTCGAGATCTTCAAAACTAAATCCCATGTTGATAGGTTTTGACGAACTCTTTTTCACGAAATCAGGAGTACGAGTTTTTCCCTTTCCGAAAGAGGCACGCCTCTGCCTCTCGCGGAAGCAAAATCGTGCCTCTTACGGAAGAAGAAAAAAGTAGAGAAAACACGTTTTTTTTGCTTTCGAGATGGCACGATCGTGCTTCTCGTGAAAGCACAACCATGCCTCTCGAGGAAGCAAACCCGTGCCTCTCGCGGAACAAAAAAATAGAAAATGTTTTTTTGTTTCCGAGAGGCACGACCGTGCCTCTCGCGAAAGCACAATCATGCCTCTCGCGGAAGCAAAACCGTGCCTCTCTCGGAAGAAAAAAATACGTTTTTTTCATTTCCGAGAGGCACGGTCGTGCCTCTCGCGAAAGCACAACCGTGCCTCTCGCGAAAGCAAAAACGTGTCTCTCACGGAAGAAAAGAAAACAGAAAACGCGTTTTTTCCCGTTTCCGAGAGGCACGGTCGTGACTCTCGCGAAAGCAAAACCATGCCTCTCGCGGAAGAAAATCTGTGACTCTCTTAAAAGAAAAGAAAAAGAAAACATGTTTTTTTGAGTAAAAAATTTTTGGTCCAAAAATTAAGAAAGACCGCTGAAAAATCGAAACATAAAAAAAACCCGTTTAAAAAGCCGAAAATGGGCGCGGAATAAAAAAAAACAAATTCGGAGGGAGCGCCCAGAGCGCGACACATAACAGGTGGCTGAGAGCGCGCCAAGTGGCGCTGATCATTGTGGGGCTTCGGAAGTAGCGCTCATTAACTAGTTGCTCCCATATAATCACATCGCTCACATTTGGGCACCGAATCCATTAACAAAATGAAGCCCAAACAGAAACAATTTGGCCCACAAATAGTGGTTTATTATGGCCGCATCTGCACCGTCCCCTTAGGTTACGCCGCATCTGACCGTCAGCAACGGAGAGATGCTATATAAAGCCTCACGAGTCGTCGGCGTACCGTACCGTCGTACCGTCTCAATCCACACCAATCACACCCTAGAGCCCCGCGTTCCCGGCGATCTTCTGCCATGTCTTCACCGAGGAAGCATCTGGCGCTGAGGAATCACGTCCCGATCTTCGACGCCGAAGAGAAAGAGCAAGAGGTCGCGATCCTAGCCCGCGCGACCAAGCATTGGGCGGGCGTCGAGGATGGGTCCAGGATGCTGGACCAGCTCTCCATCGACGCGCACGTCGTCGAGCCCCCGGAGCTCTCCACCTTTTACCTCCGTGCCAAGATCGGGGCGCGGGAGCGCGGAATCACGTGCACCCTCGACGACATCGAGGGGAACTTCCTCGTCATTACTCTGCAGTTCGACAGCAGCAAGTACTACGGGCGCGTCTACGACGGCGCAACAACTCCCTCTTGCTGCTCCCCGTCCCCGCCCCCGCCGCCATGAAGTCCTATGTCGACTGGGAGTGGTAGTACCGGATGTTTAATTGTAGGACGCCGATAACTGCCAAACGTGTGGCATAATGGACACCAGCCCACACGATCTTGTGTGGCATATCCAGCAGCAGCCCACACGACCCTGTGTGGGCGAATATTAGAACTGCCACACACGTGTGGCAGGAGGAGCACCCTACCACACGACTCGTTCAGTACGAGGGGATCGATCCCTCTCACGAACTCGTTCGCCATGGGAAACCCACAACCCGCACGCCTCCATCACACGAGGCCCTTTTCCCTGTGAAAAAGGAACAAAAAGCCCACCGACAACAAATTAAATGAAAAGGCCCGGATTTTGTTTTCTTTCTTTGACAAATAAAAGTCCAGATTTTGCTCAGCTACTAAAAAATGCCATCAGCTTTGAAAAATAGCAGAAAAATTGCCTTCGAGTTTGACCAAACTATTTGCCATTCGAGAAAAAATGGCAAGGGTTTATAAACACATATTTAATCCCCCAATGAAATATGGCAAATCTGCCATGACAAGAAAAATTAATATTGCCATGTGAAAAAACACAAAATAGTCAAAAATTTCATAAAAAAACACAAAAATTTGATAGGATAAATAAAAGATAAAAAATGGAATGGCATTTTTAATTAAAATTGCCATGTTTTGAAGGATAATTTTGCCGTGTGTGAGAAAAAACACAAAAAGTTGAAAATCAAGTATGAACAAAGAGATTTGCCATGGCACATTGGTATCAAAGAATTGTTGTGTTTTGTATGAATTTATCGTGTGTGAAAAACACAAAAAGTTGGAAATTCAAGTATGAACAAGAAACTTGCCATGGCAGATTCGTATCAAAACTTGCCACCACGAAATTCACGTAAACTAAATTTGGCATGAACAAGAAAAATTGCCATGGCAGATTCATATTTAAACTTGCCACAACAGAAAAAATCATGTAAACTAAATTGCCATGATTTGAGAACCAAAATTTCCATGATCAATAAACTAAATTTGCCATGAATTGTAAACTAAATTTGCCATGAACCAATAAACTAAAATTTGCCATGATCAATAAAGCAAATTTGTATGAAAACTTGGCATGGCAGATTTGTATCAAGAATTGCCGTGTTTTGGTATGATGAATTTTCCGTGTGTGTAAAAAACGCAAAAGATTGAAAATAAAAAAAAAAGATGAACAAGAAAATTGCCACGGCAGATTCCTAACAAGACTTGCCATGGCAAATTCGTATCAAGAATTGCCGTGTGTTTGAATGATGAATTTGCCGTGTGTGTGAAAAAAACACAAAAAGTTGAAAATCAAGTACGAACAAGAAAAATGCCATGGCAGATTCATATCAAAACTTGCCACGACGAAATTCAAGTAAACTAAAATTTCCATGAACAAGAAAAATTGCCATGGCAGATTCATATTCAAACTTGACATGGCAGAAAAAATCATGTAAACTAAATTGCCATGATTTGAGAACTAAATTTTCCATGATCAAGAAACTAAATTTGCCATGAACCAATAAACTAAAATTTGCCATGATCAATAAACCAAATTTGTCCTGGTGTTGAACATATTAAGTTGCCATGTTTTTAAATATTTATAACTTTGACATGTTTTTTGAACATGGCAAAGTTGCCATGGCAAGTTTGCCATGTTTTTAGATAAAGAAAAGTACCATAGCAAATCACATGAAAATTTCATATAGAGCAATTGCAGTATATGGGGGATGGCAAAAAAGGATGATCAAATTTGCCATGGCAAAAATGTATATTCAAATTTGCCATGGAAAAAATGCATATTCAAAATTGATGTGGGATTTTTATCAAAATTGCCGTGTATGTAAAAATAATAATTCTAACAGAACATGGCATCTTAAGTTCATGAGGCATGGCAAATCTAGTTTATGGGGGATGACAAATTCTACTCTTTTTATAGCTACCATCTTTCATTTTAAGGAAATAGTTGCCATGGCAATTATAATATCAATACAACGAATTTGTGTGGTTTATCAAAATGCCATGGCATATGAATATTCAAAAAAAAATGCTTGGCCTATGTGCACAACACAACTGGACTAGTTCTGAACTAGTTTGCCATGACCTATGTGCACGGCTAGCTGGACTACATTTGAATTACTTAACAAGTCTATCATCATGGGAAATTATCTAAAAAATACTTAACAAATCCCATGCTCATGGCAAAAAAGGAGCTAAATTGCCATGGCAATTTTGGTGATTGTGAACTTGTGTAAAACTTGCCATCGCAGCAACAAAAATCATTGCTATATAACATCAGAAAAAATGTGTGAAAGTGCCCATGAAACAATTGCATCTTAAAAATTCGTTGAATCAGAAAGTAAAATGGTTGATTCATGGGCCAATGGCCACTACGTATACATCAGTAGCAACGTGAAGAGAGGGAATATGCTCACTCGACATTACCTGAATGTTCTAAAGAGGCATCTCGTGAATGTTCTTAACAGGCATTCATGCACGGCATGATCAAATAAATCATTGAGAGGGAATGACATAGGGGTTGAAAGCACTGCTCACTTTGCTGGGCCAACCTGGCACCGGGCGTGGAGACCATCGACGCGCAGAGCACCGGCGCGAGCCATCTCTAGCCATTGGGCATGGAGACCAGCGACGGCGCCTAGCATCGGTGCGAGCCATCCCTGGCCGTCAGACATGGATGTGAGCAAGGAGGAGGATAAGGAAAAAGAAGGGCACAACCGGGACTCACCGGCGAGCTGCCACAGCGCTCCAACGTACGGCGGATCTCGCCGGGATGAAGGCGGCCTCCTCGTTCACCCGCGCCTGCCCTGTTCAGCACCGCCTGGAGGATGTTGCACGCGCAGCCGCGGCCTTACCGGCAACCCGAGCCTCACGTCGTAGACGCGCCGTCGGACGTGTCGTCTTCCCGCCCCTCCTCTCCGCCAGCGCTGACGGCGCGTGCTCCCCGGACGACCGCCTGCACTCTGCAATTGTGCAGCTCCGAAAGCGTCGCCGGAGCCGCCCCAAGCATGAGCGCTTGAGCGCGCCGCTACGGCAGCCCTTGCCGGGTCAGCCGCCCGGAGGAGATCCTCCGCCGCGGTCTCCGGGCATGCCGCCGCGGCAGCCAACGGCATGAGCTCGCCTCCGTGAGCAGCATCTACACCATCCACACCTCCAACCGCGGCGAGATCCCATGGAGGGCGAGACCCCCACTCGCCGACGGGAGAACGCCCTCGGGGAGGACTCCCACGGCGTCGCCAACCGTCGCAGGCGCGTCCATGGCGTCGCCGCGGCCGCCGTCGACGAGCTGCCGCACCTACCCTCTTTCCTCCCTCCATCCGTGTGAGTGTGTGCGGGAGCTGCTCAATGGATAAGGTGAGCCTGATTCGGGGCGGGTGGAAGGAGAGCGGGGAAGAAACAGATATCCAAAGGTGAGACAAAAGGAGGCGTTCGGGCGGCTGGTTTCCTGGCCGCACGGGCACTTGAGATGACGTGGCGACTTTTTTGCTGTAAAAATCGTGCTAATTGATCCAATGGTGACTAGGGCGTTTGGACCGATTGTCTTCGTGCCACACGTGTGGGCGTTAGTGTTTTCTTATTGTAATTCCTGTGCCTCTCGATTTGCTGAGGCGTCCTGCCGTCCTGCCTCCTACGATCTGCTCAATCTGGGGCTCGTGTGGGAGGACTTCAATGAAGTGTTGCAACGGAGGGGCGTTCTCTTCCGGTGGTCGTCGAACCGTACCCCTGCAGAGTGGACGAAACAGGAGGCCCGCCTCAACCCGCAAACCCACCTACCGCGCCGACGCCCCAAGCGGTCGACGTACGAAAACGACGTGGTCTTCACTTTCAAAGGGATGGTTTTCTTGGTCGACCTCCTGCATGGCGCCATTGTCTGCGACATGCTCTCTGGCGGCAACGGCGACTACGTGGAGCTGGACTTCGTGCATCTCCCGGCGGAGTACCAAGGCCGTTACTTCGAGAGGTACAGCAACCCCAAGGTGCATCGGACTATGGGCCGTGTCGGGGACTCCATAAAGTTCATCTGCATCGTCACCATCAACGGTGACACCCCGCGCAAGGACACGCCCCCTGGCGACGTCGTGCTGCGGTGCTGAACGCTGGCACCGGACCTTCGCTTGTGGATGAGAGACCACGACATGGAGCTGCCCTTGACGCTGCTCTGGGAATCGCAGGCGTACAGGCGCCAGAGGCTGCCGGCCGCAGTGCCGAACAACCCAGTCCTGAAGGCTGACGAGGACGGCGTCCAGCTCTACCTCTTGCTAGGAGATTACTATGCCGATCGGACAAGAAAGGCCGGGGAGATTGAGTGTGTGAACATGAGGATCGACATGCGCAGGAAGTGTCTCCTGTCATGCAGCCGTCGTTCGGTCAAAGATGCTTTTCACCCAGCCGCTGCAAAAGGAAAAATGAATCGTCTGCTATAGATAGATGGTAATTTGAATCTGAATCCATTATTACTACCCCTACGTTGTGTCATGTGTGGGCAAATAGCTCCCATGCGACATCTTTGAGTTGAATTGTGTCTCATGCGACATCGTTGGTTGTAATGGCTCTCATGCGACGTCCCCCAGCGCAGAAATAGCTCAAGCAAGACAACCCGTTTACGCGGCTAGTTGGCTGTTAGTTAGGCTGAGGTTTGGTTAGGACACCGGGGGTTATGTGCTCTGACTGGTGGGGTCCACCTAGAGCCACGTAGTCAAGAGTTAACCGTCCACGACTCGACCGGTGACTGTGTGACCGTGCTCGACTCGCCCGTGCTGGACTGGGCGAGCGGTGCCGCCGTAAGCATCTTCTCCGGCAGCGGTTTCTTCTCCGCGGTGGTGGAGCGCATTTCTCGGTAGCGGCAGAGCTATTGCGAGTGAGCCCGAAACCCTAGTCCCACTCCCCAGAATTTTGGGGGATCTGTGGCCTCATGCCGCCCCTCTGTTTCTTGGCGATTTAGAATCTCGATTGGATCCGGGGGCTGTTTCTTCTCCGCGGCCCGCCCGGTGGTGGAGCGCCTTTCTCGGCAGCGGCTATTGCGAGTGAGTATTTTCCAAACTCTAGTCCCATTCCCCAGAATTTTGGATAAATCTGTGGCCTCATGCTGCCCCTGGTTCTTGGCGTTTTAGAATCTCGATTGGATAGGAGCGCGGGGGCTGAATGAGATGGAGCGAGGAGACAGTGCTTCAAATCGGTAATGCCGCCCTCTTTTCTATTTTAGCTGTTATCGAACTCGATTTGGTAGTGACTGTCGCTTACACTGCTGCCGCTGCCTGCCATTGACAAAACAGGGGAGGTTCAGGTTCTGCCACCACATTCGCAATTATAGTGGAATTTTTTCCCTGTAAAGCCAAGCTCAGTGATGGCAGTGTTCAAGACATTGATAGAGATACCACCGTGAGGTTGGATGTCGAATTTGCAGATGTTGATCCCCGGGAATTGGAGAGCATGAAGGAGAAGGCCGTGGGCAATTTGGTGGAGAGAATTGGGGAGATTATTGTTTGGGGTCCAGAACAAGAGGTATCTCTGCAACGTTTCGATAACTATAATGGTGAATATGTGAGAATTGAAGATCGAGAATCCATGGTTGCTAAAATTGATCAGCAAGAAGGGTGGGCAAGCAAACAAGTAACATTTTATGCTGAGCTAATTGATCTGCAAACTCATTCCAGAGTTGGTTCTGTGCCATCAAAGATGGCTGCACAGGTGGAAGATAATGAGTGGGTTTCACAAAAGAAGATGTTGGCATTGTTGACTGAACCGACTGTAGTAGCTGAAGATACAGGGATTGATGCAGATGGAGAGGAGGGAACCCATGGTGCTAGGAAGATTGTTGTTGACTGGAATGTAGTAGAGTTGAATGAAAAAACAGATTTGGTCATTACACAAATATCTGACACTGATATGGCCGAAATGTTTGGCATTCAAGTTGATGATAAAGATAAGGAGAAGGATGATAGTTCTTTGCCTGCTGATGGTAACACATGCCCTAGAAATGCAAATGAGGATGAAGAAGAGCTGATGAGAGAGGCAGCAGATGATGTGGATGATGCAGATGATAATGAGCTGGTTTGTTTGTATGACAAAGAGAACCCAGTTATTGAGGTGGGAAAGTTGTGGCCAAGCATGAAGGAGTTTAGGATGTCTTTCAGGACCTATGCAGTGAAAAAAGAGTTTGATGCCAAGACTATGTGGACTGATCGAAAGAAATTTTATGCTCGGTGCAAAGGTTATGATGGTGGTGGCAATCCTTGCAAATGGTACTTGTCTGCCAGACTACAATCTGATGGAAGTACAGTAAGGGTAAATCAAATACCACACCAGCATACATGTATGACCACTTCACGGAGAGTTTCAAAGATGACATCACAGCTTTGGGTTACAGAGAAGATTACTCCTATTTTAGCCAAGACTCCAAACACTATTGCAAAGAGGCTTAAAGTTGACTTGGAGAAGCTGTACCCCATCCAGCTGCAATATACCACAGTGTGGAAAGCAAAACAAAGGGCCATGAAATCATTGTATGGTGACTGGGCAAATACATTTAGGATGTTGTATAGTTTTAAAGCAGAGGTGGAAAAGAGGTCACCTGGAAGTGTGGTGGAGATAGATACAGAGGTAACAGAGGATGGCAAGGTTTTATTCAGCAAGTTTTTTATGTGTTTGAAGCCTTGCATAGATGGATTCAAAGTAGGTTGTCGTCCATATTTGAGCATAGACTCATCTTTTTTGACTGGAAAGTGGAATGGTCAGTTGGCTGCATGCAATGCTCTAGATGGACACAACTGGATGTTCCCAATTGCAATAGGAATGTTTCAATCAGAGACAGAGGCATCATGGATATGGTTCATGATGCAACTGAAAAGATGCATAGGGCCAGTTTCTCCTTTGTCCATCCACACAGATGCATGTAAAGGATTGGAAAATGCAGTAAAAAATGTTTTCCCCCATGCTGAGCAGAGGGAGTGCTTTGGACATATGTGGATGAATCTGATAAAAAAATTCAGAGGAGATGAATTTGGGCGCATGTGGCCAGCAGCAAGATCCTACACCAGACAGACACATTCCTATCACCTTGGTAAGATATTGGCATCATGTAGTGATAATGAATTTGCTTTATGGTTGAACACACACCATTCTCTGTTGTGGTATAGATCAGGTTTTAATACTGCCATAAAATGTGATCATATGAATAACAACTTGGCAGAAAGTTTTAACAACAAAGTGAAGGATTTGAAAGACTTGCCTGTGCATGACATGGTGGACCAAATAAGGATCATGATCATGCGTTTGTGGGAGTTGAGAGAAAAAATTGCTAATATTTTGGAAGGGGACAAGCTTCCAGCAGTGGTACAACAGGTGGTCAACAGGGGTAGAAATCTTTCACATCTATCTGTTGAGAAATCTTCCTTGTGGGGTGCTGAAGTTAGAGATACAAAGAGTGGCAAGAGACATGTGGTAAATACTGAGTTGCATGAGTGCACTTGCCAAGAGTGGCAACACACTGGAAAACCACGTGAGCATTCCATACTTTTTTTGGCATCTAAACCCAGGTTAAATATGCACCCATATTTTCATGAGTATTATTCAGTACAAAAATTCAAAGCTGCATATGCAAGTCCAATTCCTGCACTGACTGACCAATCTCAGTGGCCTGAGGTGGAAATAGAATTTACCTTGTGTCCCCCTGTCACTAGAAGAAAGGCTGGGAGGCCAAAACAGAGCAGATTCAAAGCTTGGTTTGAGAAAGGTGGTTGTAGTAAGAAGGGGAAAAAGGAAAAGGAAAAGAAAGATAAGCCCAAAAGGGCTCAAAAAGGTAACAAAAATAGGTGCAAGTTGTGTGAGGTACTTGGGCACAGAGTTGGTTCATCCAAATGCATCTACACTCCTCAGAGGCCAAAGTATGTTTATGTTACTGTTTTTGCAAGTTTTTGATTTTGCTACTTGTTCTAGTATCTAACCAAGTGAAATGCTTTATTTTTTAGGCGGAAGCGTGCAGAAAAAGCCCCACCTCTTGTTGTTGAACAGTGCTGGCCAGTGAAAGAAGCAAGACTCAATGGCTTTAGAAGGAAGAGTAGTAAGCAGATAATGTTTGGTGACAAAGATATGGAGCAAACTGAAACTGTTACTGCTGAACATGAGCTAAGTGTTTCTGTTTTGGATGATGTGATGCATACTGAATCTGTTTTGCAGGCGCTAGGGAAATCTGAAACTGTTCCAGATGAAGCAATTGTTGTGCTGCCATGCGAATCTGCTTTGACAGCTGTGTTGCCATGTTTGGAGGTTGTGCTGCCAAGTGTTGAGTTGCAAACTGAAGTAGTTGAACAATGTGTGCCATCTACTCAAGCTGCAGAAGTGCAAACTGAAGAAGTGGGACATGGTGAGGGGCAAAAGTTGAGGGGGCCTAGTGGAGTTGGCAAGAAAACCAAGGGGCCAAAAAGCAAGAGCATCAGCATCAACAAACTATGCGCCGTCGAACCAAACGGTGGAAAAAAGGAGAAGAAATCGAGTGGTAGAAAGAAGCAAAAGAAATAGAGTCGAAATCATTCAAATTTGATGTGAAAACTTATGTTTTTTGTCATTTGATGTGAAAACTTATGTTCTTTCATGTGAAAACTTATGTGCTATGATGTTGATTTGACTTGAAATAAAATTCAAATTTGAACCGACATTCAAATTTGAACCTATCTCCAATATTTTTGGAGTTCATTTGTTTGTTCTGTGATGTTGCATTGTTTTATGTAGTACTATGCACTTTAGTTCATAAATCCAACCCTTTTTGTGAAGTCCAACTCATAGTCACTGAAAATGTTGTCCAAACAGGCTCCAAAGTAAGGGAAAACGACCCCATTTCTAAGCAAGTTTTTTTCGACCTTCTCAAAATCACAAAAAGATTTTCTTAGCTTATATTATACCTATATAGGATCAATACGAAGTCTCAGCTTTTTTTGAATAAGTATTCATATTATTAATTTATTTTTGAAAAAACACCCTTTAATACAAAGTCAGCAATAAAACAAGTTTAAAAATTTAAAATGCAAAAATAACTTCAGATCCTCCTTAGTCACTCCAAAATGAAGCTAAGGTGAGGTTTTTGATTTTTTGCATTTTCAAAACCTCAAACCCTCTTCTCACTCCTTTGAACTCTATGCAACCTCAGTCGAGATAGTCCAATTTGTGAAGGTTTTTTCATGCAAAGATCATTAGATCAAGTTTATCATTTTATATCATACCTATGTAACATAACAAGACTATATGCGCAGGTTTTTAATTTTTTAGATTTTTTTGAATTAGTTATACACATTTGAATGTTCGGTCAAACCTTTCAAAACCCCGTTGACTGCCTCCAAAACCTATGTAACCCTAGCGCCAAACGTCCACCGTCGATCTAACCCTAACGCCAAACTGCGGCCGTCGGATAGGCCTTCTAGAAGGATTCCGCGGGGGCGGTCCGTGGGAGCCCTGATTCTCCAATCTGATTGGCCATCGTTTTTTCTCTGTGACGAACAGATAACGTTGAGCGGGGGAGCATCTCAGTGACCGTTGGGGCGAGCGGATCGGGCCCGGCAGAGCCTGGCGTGCATGCGCACGGCCGTCAAGAGGGGGGATGGGCTACATGCGAGAGGGTCAATGACATGTGGGCCATCCCTGTCCCATGCATGCCATGCAACGTCGCAGCCTAGCTATTCTGTGCTCGTGAACGCTGTGACACAGCCTAGCCATTTGCATGCGGGCTTGCATGCACGCATCGACGCAGTAAAGCAGCGGCAGGGGCGCAGCGTATAGGTACGTCGCATCTAAGCTATTTTAACAAATGCATGTTTGAACCTGAGACACAGGACGGACGCGTCGGTGGTGCAGCTCCTTTTTCAGTGTCACGCGCGGATGAACGGGCCTGTTTCCCACGCGGCGTCACCGCCGATGCAAGTGCACGAAACGATGCATCTCGCCTGTGCCGCCCGTGCCTCTTTGGATGCTTTGCCCGCCGTTTTTGAATTAATTCCCGCAATTACTTATGCCAGTGCGAACGGAGAAGAGAAAACGATCGAGAAGGCACCGTGTACATATTGACCACGGCTGCAACGCGGCTATAAAAGGGCACCATTTCCTCATCCCTCTCACACTCATCTCTCAAGCCTCCTCCGCTTCTTCTTTTCGAGCCAAATCCACCACTCGAGCCACCATGCAGTTCAACGGCCGTACCTACCGTCGCCCTCGCACCGTGCCGGAGAGGGAGTACCCGGCCGGAGTCATCGTCGAGAATAGCCTGAGGGTGTGGGCCATCTCAAGGTGGAGGGGCCCTAGAGAGCTGGCTCGCTTCTTCCTCCAAGCCGGCTACCGCCACCTCCCTCCGGGCACTCCGCCCATGTTCCACCTCCACGAGCAGTACGATGGCAACGCCAACGGCTTCGTCATCGGCCTCTACGTCACCTTCACCAACCCCTACGACGCTCACCACCTCCTCGGCGAGGTGTTCTGGTGTGGATGCGAGTTTATCGCGTTCACGACCTACAACATCTTCACCAACTTCCACCACATCTTCCCTCACCCCAACGGCATGCACACCCTCCCCTACCAGATGCCGGAGAACGACGAGTGAGGGGCGCCGGCTAAGGAGGAGGGGCCAAGGAGTTGTTCGAGTGCGAGTCTTTCTCCGTTTGTGTTGGTTCGGGCGTGTGTGCCCGTGTCTTCTATCTATCTAGTTTTAATTATTTTCCTTTCATGTTTTATGAACTATATGTTGTAAGGGGATGCCCCTCTATATGTTCTATCTATCTATGCTACTAGGGTACCCGATGCCCCTCTATCGTGCTATCTATTAATGTTTTTTCGGGCCTAAAGTTTTTCCATTGCATTTTATTTATGTGGCCATGTGAACTAAAAAATGCACTAAAACATGATCCAATCATATAAGTTGTTGTTAGCACGTGTCTAGTTAATTATCTTCCTTTTATGTTTTATGCACTATATGTTGTAAGGGGATGCCCCTCTATGTTGTAAGGAGATGCTACTAGGGGCACACTAGATGTCTTCTTTTTTTGAGAGGGGCACAACCTTTTTCGGTTGAAACACACGAGTAAAAACTTTGAAAACACCATAGCACAAATCAAAAAAAATAAAAATGATGCTTGGTTGAAATAAACTAGAACCAAACAATTGCAACTTTTTTGGTTCACAAAGACTGCAAGTTAGACTGCTAACTAGAACTAACCTTTTGTTTTAGACGAAACAACACGGGACCCTACCATCGGACACGATAGCTTATGCATAAAAATAGCTCAAATAATTATCAGATGAGTTATCTCAAAAAAGGTGACCGCAGGAAACTTAAAATTTGTGAAATAACCTAAAGCCGAAAAGATATATCGATGTCAATGACCGTGTGCACTTTTTTTTTGCACTAGCTACACTTCTTTTATCAATGGGCCTGGATATGTTCTATTCGGCCCTGCCTAACTTCTATATCGGCCTGGCCTTTTCGGGCAACTGTGGACCAACCTTTTTTTCCTTTTCTCCCTCTACCACTTAAACTGAAACTGATGACGAACTGAAGAACTGAAAAAACGGGGCCGAAACAGAGTGGAGAAGACATGCCGAATTCGTACAGCGCAACACTTTTATTCAAATATCCATATCATTACGATTACAAATGATGCCCAATTATTCACTTACGACTAATTATCATCACATAAACAAATGCGAGAGCAATTACACAAACATAAAAAAGTCCGGCCATCGGCCCCATCAAAGAAGCAATTCGATGAGTTTCTTCATCTGCTTGTTCAGCTTCTTCAGCTCTGCCGTCACTCCTGCATCCCCCACAGTAGCACCAATGGAATGGGCACCCCCAATGGAATTGCCAGATCCAGGGGCCCCAGATCCAGACGCGCCCGATCCAAACTTGCCCAACTTCTGCGCCTCCAACGGTAAATCGAGCTCCCCTAATGCACCCTCCAGTTGAATCCGCTCTATGTACTCATCTAGCCACTCAAAATGGGTGCATTGCTTCAATTTCTGAAATCGGAAAGATGAACCCTAAATCCCAAATCCGATGAAAAATGGGCAAATATGAAATTGGGAGACAAAAACCAAAATTGGCATATTGAGAAGTAAAATCTCACCTTTCCCTGCTCTGGTTTGCTCTCGCATTTCATGAATTCCCGCCCAAGGTTGCCATTCTTGTCGGTCGTTGTGACTAGCCGCTTCAAGGGTGCGATACGTGGGCATGCAGGGCACCTTGTCATGGGCACTGCGCCATAGCGTGGCCATGAGCGGCGGGAGGCTGAAGCGGAGCTCGACATTGCTAGGTCGCGGCCCGGAACGGCGTTGCTGCGCGTCGTCGCCGGAGAAGAAGAACAACAACGGTCGAGGATGGGGGGAGGAGGATGGGCTTGGGTGCTGCACGGCTCGGGGCACGGCTCGGTATCCTTTTGTACCAATGCTGACCTGGATAAGTTAGTGGGTCCCACGCTGTGGGTCCCGCTCACCTGACCAATGCTGAGTTGGATAAGTTAGTGGGTCCCACGCTGTGGGTCCCGCTCACCTGATTCGAGTTTTAAACATGTGTCTTTGGATTAGGCAACAGTGTCGCATGGGAGCTATTTTTTCCAACGCAGATGTCGCATGAGAGCTATTACAACTAATGACGTCGCATGAGAGACAATTCACACCAACGACGTCGCATGGGAGCTATTCGCCCGTCATGTGTGGACATTCTGGTAGATTAAGATTTTGTTTGATGTTTTATGTGCACATAGATTAATAATTTGCTTGCCTTGCATGCCCTGGGGTTTCGTTAACTTAAACTGAACAGTTCTTTTTTTTTCTCATGTAGCTCAGCTATTAATATTTAGATGGTGATACTCCTTGCTGCCGGAATTAGTTGCAATGTATTAAAGTAAAATTTATATATAGTTGTATGGGATATTCAGACATGGATTAATAATATAAGAACCTTTTTTCCAACCGATCAACCCGGTTTCATAACATGTAAGAAAGAAAAAGGAAAAGACTGAAAAGAAAAATTCACATGGATCTCAATGTAAGATCTTACGAATATAGCATAATACTAAAACGTAAACTTGTGCAGATTTTTCAAGCATGGTTGCGTGTTTGCATGCGAAAGATGTCAGAGTGAGGGATCATCTATTTGACTATATATGATTAGTTGCCGCGTGACCTTTTTCATTGAACAAGAGGGTGTTTCCTAGCCTTTGTACCGAGTGTTGCACACGACCCTTTATTTTTTTAAATACTGGACTGATGGCATGGGTTTCCGTGCTAAACTTTTTTGTAATTGCATGAAAGGAATTTTCTATATACGGACAATACTGAGATACTGGATGTACTGGCTTATCAGCTGTGACTTTTCTTGGTATGTACTGCATCACCAACTATGGATGAAGATCAGCTTGGAAAGATTGCTGCAGAAATAAGTTGCCATATCTTGCAGATTTTCTTGAGCAGTTGTCAAATTATTGTCCTCCTACACCAGAGAAACGATGTACATGGAAAACTATATATGTGTAGTTAGACTTCATTTACATGGATATAAATACATGCCTTGTTTTTGATCTTCGCAAAACATTTGCTTTAACTGACTTTTATTTATTTGTGTAGCTACCCGTCTGGTAACTTAACGCAGCACTTCACCAAGTGAGCCTAGGCAAGAGATAATTGATTTCTTTGCATTTTTATTGTGGTGTGAAGTATTTGTGGTATCCTGTGATGTTTGTACAAGTTGATGTTGTGCAGCATTTTTAACGACACTACAAGCAGGAAATCCCCGAGTACTCCACGTGCAACGAAGCCTGCCGGTACTGTGCAGCATGTTGCTAGTTGTGTTTTCTCGGCAGCAGGTGTAAAAGGGGAGGTATTGCAATTGTTGTTGCAACTCTAGCAGCAGCAGCAACAGTAGTAGTAGATGTTTCCTGAATGGTTGTCACTGAAAATTTCATGGTTGTTCCCTGAATGCATGTCACTGAAAATTTCAACTGCTCGACATGCAAGTTGATGTTGAAGATGAAGCGTTGCAGATGACTTCTTCTTACTTGTCGTAAGATGTTAGAATATAGTACGTAGGGATAGATGATCATGTTTAAATCGTTTCTGTTTCTATCTCTTCTTCTGTTCTTCTTCTCCAAGTTGTATCGATCTCTCTCGTTGTAATCTGGAAGAATCCTAGGGATATTCCAAACCTTGTAAGCCACGGCAACTATTCTATAAATACACATGCAGCCTGAGCAAAGGGTTCAACGCTTCCTATCAAATCTTACATGGTCATCGGATCCCGTCCTCTCGTACGTCTAGCTTTCCTGAGATATCGATCTAGTTGATCGAGAGAGAAACCTGAAACCTATCCAGAGAGACTCGTCAAGAGAGAATCATGTCAGGCACCAACGCCAGCACCGCTACTTCCACCATCGCCACCACCAACACCGCCCTAATTGGATCCACCATGAGCACCTTGTCCACCCAATCTGCGCCTTCCATCTATGCATCTTCTTCCACCTCCAGCAGCGCTTCCTCTCTCAGGTCTCCTCCATCTGAGAAGCTCACGAGGACAAATTTCCTCCTCTGGAAGGCCATCGTGCTACCCCAAATCAAGGGAGCACAGATGGAGCACTTCCTTGATGCCGCAAGCCCGGTGCCCCCTCCTACCATCACCATCACCAAAGATGGGAAGGAGGAGCAGGTCTTCAACTACGCCCGGTCGATCTGGTACGCCTAGCAGCAACAGGTACAAGGATACCTTATGGGGTCTCTGTCACGTGAGGTTCTTGCGCAGGTCGCTACTCTTCAGACGCCGGCCGAGGTGTGGAGTGCCATCCATGCCTCCTTCGCTGCCCAGACGCAAGCACAGATCATCAACACCCGCATCGCCCTCGCCAATCTCCACAAAGGAAGCATGGGCATGCCCGAGTACCTGGCGAATATCAAGGCATTCGCCGATGAGATCGCCTGCACCAGTGATCCCCTCTCTGAAGGAGAGATAACCTCCTATGTGCTCAAAGGGCTGGACATCGAGTATAACCCGGTGATCTCAGCCCTGGCTGCACGTATCGAACCGGTGACCGTCCAGGAGCTCTACAACCAGTTGCTAAGCTTTGAAGCTCGTATGAATCTTCTACAAGGTAATAATATCCGCCACTCATCGGTTAATTCCCTCACACGTGGTCGCGACACTGGAGGCCGAGGCCGTGGTCACCGTGGTCACCAGCAGGGGCGCGGATGCGGCAACAGCAACAACAGCGGGCGTGGGCGCGCCAACAACACTGGACCACGTCCCTCTGGCGCCTCCTACTCCAACACCAGGCCACGGTGCCAGCTCTGCAAGAAGCCAGGGCACGGGGTGAAAGATTGCTGGCATCGCTATAATGAAGATTTCGTGCCCCAGGAGCGCCACGTTGCTGCAGCCATCAGGGAGCAAGAAGAAGCTGGGGACACCATCTGGTATGCTGACTCCGGAGCCACAAATCACGTTACCAGTGAGCTGGAGATGCTTGCAAGCCGAGAGAGATACTATGGCAATGAGCAAATAAACACCGCCGCAAGTGGAGGAGGTATGGACATATGTCACATTGGTCAATCTTCCATTAATTTCCCTAATTCTAAACGTGATCTTCTTCTAAATGATGTTCTTCATGTCCCTCAAGCCAACAAAAACCTTGCTTCCATGTCTCGTTTGTCAGCCGATAATAATGTCTTTTTTGAAACTCATCCCAAGTATTTTTTCATTAAGGATCGGGCAACGAGGGAGCTTCTCCATCACGGTAGATGTGTCGGTGGTCTATATCCTATCACATCAAGAGCTTTTAGCCGCAAGCATCATCGTCAAGTCTACTCCGTCATCAAACCATCCTTCGAGAGGTGGCATCAAAGATTAGGTCATCCTTCATTAAAAATAGTTGATCAAGTAGTGAATAAAGGCAATCTTCAATTTTCTAGTAGTGAGAATAAAGAGTCTGTTGTGATGCTTGCCAATGTGCCAAGAGTCATCAACTCCCCTATCCTAAGTCAAATAGTGTGTCTCATGCTCCATTGGAACTGATATTCAGTGATGTATGGGGTCATGCCAGAGATTCTTTTGGAAGAAAGAAATATTATGTTAGCTTCATTGATGATTATAGTAAGTTTACATGGATATACTTGCTTAAGTTTTGAGCGTCAATTTGACAAGAAAATCATTGCAGTCCAGAGTGACTGGGGAGGAGAGTACGAGAAACTCAACTCTTTCTTTCGAAGCATAGGCATTGAGCATCATGTTTCGTGTCCACATGCACACCAACAGAACGGTTCTGCCAAACGCAAACACCGTCATATCGTTGAAGTAGGCCTTTCCCTTCTTGCTCATGCATCTATGCCTCTAAAGTATTGGGATGAAGCGTTTATTGCTACCACTTATCTTATCAATCGTTTGCCTAGTAATGTTATTGGGAACACAACTCCCTTAGAACGATTGTTTCATCAAAAGCCAGATTATAATTCTCTCAAAGTTATTGGATGTGCATGTTATCCTAATCTCCGCCCATATAATCGCCACAAACTTGAGTTTCGCTCCACTCAATGCGCTTTCCTTGGCTATAGCAATCTTCATAAGGGTTACAAGTGCCTAGAAATCTCAACTGGATGCATCTACATCTCTAGGGATGTGATCTTTGATGAAACCATCTTTCCTTTTGCCAAACTTCATCCAAATGCCGGAGCCCTCCTTCGAGCAGAAATTTCTCTTCTCTCGGATCCTTTGCCGCGTACTGATCACGGGGGAGAATTAATAGAACATGATCATGTGACTAGTCCAAAAGAAAATTCAGATACTAATGAAAAAATGCAGCTTTTGGCTATGATTTTATGTGTGCAGAACAGGACGAAAATAGCGCTGGATCCGATGCTGATCTTGTGCAGAACTGCAGCGCCAGGGAAGGTGCGTGATCCCAGGTTGATAGCCGCGCACGATCCGAGGCTGACAGCCCAGTCGTCCGGCACGCAGCGGCGTCTCCCGCGTCTCTCATAGCACCACATGGCGGGGACAGCCCACCTGCCGATCCAGTGGCCGACCAAGATTCGGACGTGGACCCAGACAGCGCGGGGCGCAGCCCGTCCGCGCGTGCCGCACGGGAACCGGTGCGTTCCGTGGCCGACAGCCCGACCGAAGTGGGGCCCATCAACAGCGCCATGCGGAGCCCTGCTGCTAGGGCGTCTGGCGCGAGGCGAATCTCGCTGGATCCGGTGCCTCTCTTGGATCTGGAGCCCTGTGGCGCGGCAGTCCAGGACGATTCTGCGGCTGGATCTTCTGCGGCTGGTTCTGGCAATGAGGAAACTACAACAGCCTCTACACATGTATCATCCGAGATACCTCAGCGCCACACCAGATCAAAATCTGGATTATCCAAACCCAAGGTATACAAGGACGGTACAGTAAGGTATGATCCTCGCAAGTTTGCTTTTCTCACTAGTTCAGGTGAACCTACTCATTTAGCCGAAGCTCTTGCTCACAAAGAATGGAAAGGGGCTATGGAGAATGAATATCAAGCACTCATGAAAAATAAAACGTGGCATCTTGTACCACCAAGAAAGGGAAAGAATTTGATTGATTGCAAATGGTTTATAAGATTAAAAGAAAGTCTGATGGAAGTATAGATAGATACAAGGCCAGATTGGTTGCGAAAGGGTTTAAGCAAAGGTTTGGAATTGATTATGAGGATACCTTTAGCCCTGTTGTTAAGGCAGCTACTATTCGACTTGTCCTGTCTATTGCTATTTCCAGAGGGTGGAGTTTGCGTCAGCTAGACGTTCTGAACGCGTTTCTCCATGGTGTTCTTGAGGAAGAAGTGCTAATGCGGCAACCACCAGGGTATGAAAACAAAAGCACACCTCATTTTGTCTGCAAGTTGGACAAAGCTTTGTATGGCTTAAAACAGGCCCCAAGAGCCTGGTACTCCAGGTTGAGTACTCAGTTACAACAACTTGGGTTTATTCCAAGCAAGGCAGATACCTCATTATTCTTTTATCATAAAGGCAACATCTCTATGTTTGTTCTTGTCTATGTTGATGATATAATTGTTGCTAGTTCCAGTTCAGAAGCTACTACCTCCCTTCTTCGTGATCTTAATGTGGAGTTTGCACTCAAGGATTTGGGTAATCTTCATTACTTTCTTGGTATAGAGGTAAGACAGATCAAGGATGGAATACTTCTTACACAAGAGAAATACACCACAGATATCCTAAGAAGGGTAGGACTGGAACATTGCAAACCAGTAAGTACACCACTCTCCACTTCTGAGAAACTTACAGTTGAAGGAGGTGAATTACTTGGACCAAATGATGCAACAAACTATAGGAGTGTTGTTGCTGCTCTATAATACTTAACGTTGACTAGACCTGGTATTTCATATTCTGTCAACAAAGTATGTCAGTTTTTACATGCACCAAGTACAGTTCATTGGACTGCAGTAAAGAGAATTCTGAGGTATCTAAAGTTTAAAATGGGACTTGGAAGCAAGATTGTTAAGTCACCATCCTTGCTAGTTAGTGCATACTCAGATGCTGACTGGGCAGGGTGCCCTGATGATAGAAGGTCCACAGGTGGTTTTGTTGTGTTTCTGGGATCAAACCTTGTGTCATGGAGTGCAAGGAAACAGGCTACTGTGTCAAGATCAAGCACTGAAGCAGAATACAAAGCTCTTGCTAATGCAACCGCTGAAATCATGTGGATTCAGACTCTTCTATACGAGTTGGGAATCAAGGCTCCACAAGCTGCAAGGCTATGGTGTGACAACATTGGTGCTACTTGTCTTTCTGCAAATCCGGTGTTCCATGCACATACAAAACACATAGAGGTTTATTTTCATTTTGTGAGAGAAAGAGTAGCACGAAAGCTACTTGATATCAAATTTATTCCCATAGGAGATCAACTTGCTGATGGCTTCACTAAACCACTTACCATGAGGAGACTAAATGAGTTCAAGTACAATCTAAACCTAGAGAAATTTTCATAGGTTTGGATTGAGGGGGGATGTTAGAATAGAGTACGTAGGGATAGATGATGATGTTTAAATCGTTTTTGTTTCTATCTCTTCTTCTGTTCTTCGTCTCCAAGTTGTATCGATCTCTCTCGTTGTAATCTGGAAGAATCCTAGCGATATTCCAAACCTTGTAAGCCACGGCAACTATTCTATAAATACACATGCGGCCCGAGCAAAGGGTTCAACACTTCCTATCAAATCTTACAGAAGATACTGAATACTTATTCCGACCTGGGCTTGAGAGCGCGCTGGGATATAGATGTCGATAGATGAGTCACTGACTCACTGTGAGGTTGGCGTGCCAGGGGACCCAAGGTGTTACTATCCAACAAGAAATGCTGAGCAGAACGTGAGTGACTTGTTCAAAATGCAGACCAGTGATGCATCAGCTCATGTGAGTTGTAGGGAGTAGGGATGGTGAACTGAATAATTTGCATCAGGTTCATCTAAAATCTCCACAAAACATCATCATATTGTCGTCCATGGACCAAAAACAACACCAGGCAGAGACCATGTGAAATGACTAGAAATCATCACGTAGACAGATGAGAAATCACAGATTAAAATGCTATAACCCTCCACTCGCAACAACACTAGAACAGAACAAATAGTTGAGGTGTGACATCCAGCAACACCAGCTGTAAGCAACCTGCAGGCACTTGTGAATTTCGTCCATGTTCCACTTATTCCTGGAACGGACACGCGGCAACACGGGGTTGGTTCTCATAACACTTCACTTTTGTTGCATGTCGCAGCAAAACAGAGTGAGCCAAAAAGAGAATGATAAATGTTTATGGCCAGGCGACCGGCTGAAGCTTGCGTCGGTTGCACATGAGCCATGGGATCATGGTTCAGCATGCGTCTCCAAACGTCCCGTTCTCGTGTCGGTCGACTCCTTTTGCGACGTGCGTTCCCTGGTCCCACGCTTTTCTGTTCTGCCAGCAAATACAACGTGCCCCTCACACCCACTACACAAATCTTATCCCATACCTTCAGACGACGATGTGGCGAGCTGCACCCGGTGATGCACGCAAGCTACAACTGACACGGCGGCTGCAAGCTGCAACCAGCATGGCGCATGCTGGAACCGGTGGTGCAACGCGCTAAAGGGGGCTACCCGCGAGCATTGATGCGGAGCCGCGTGGTCGTTGTGCTACCTCCCTGGCGTCGCCTCCTCTGGTCATGGATGTTGCGATGGTAGGGATGCTGCAACCGGGAATTTTGGATGCTGGAACCGCTGCGGCAGATGATAGAACCAGCATTTCATGGAGCTACGATGGGTACTGGTTGTAGCCTTTTTGCTATGATTGGCTTTTTTTTCTGGAACCGGTGAATTTTTTGCTGGAAGCAGCACTCTTGTGGTGTTGGACCGGGCTGTGTTTTTTGCCGTAACCTGTGCTGGTGGATTTTTGCTGCGATTAGGGTCTTTTTTGCTGGAATCGGCATTTATGTGATGCTAGAACTGGGCGGTGTGATTTTTGCTGGGACCGACATGATGGATTTTTATTGCGATCGGCGCTGGTTTTTGCTCGAGCTGATGTTTTTTTTACTGCAACCGGCAACCGAGGCGAGTTAAACTACTGCGAGCTCTTTGAAGATTGTTGCGGCCTGCGACCCATCACTATTGGACCTGCAACTGTGCTGTACACTGTTGCATGCATGCGGCGCGCCCCACGCGGAGCTCGACGACCATGGGCTTGACGGCACCCACTGCGCAGAGCTCTACGGCCCATGGCCACGGCGATGGAGTGATGCTGCAAGAGAAATCGGTATCATCAGTTTATAATATCATCCCTAAAAAAACCAGTTCACAATATCAAAATACAAAATATATTCCATCTTCCGGTTATAACATCAACGTAAAAAAGAAATCAAAGATTGCTCTGCGTGTAAACCAACAGCCACCTTCCATCCAAAACAACACCACGGACAGAGAAGATTGCGAATGCATAATTTCATGGTTGAGAAAACTCATGCATTGTTGTTGTTATTATTCCACACACTTAATGCGCATACCGTATCACATCTCAGCTAGCTAGCTAGCTAGTAGTAATTGTTACACGGGTTCAGTCCCTTGTGGTTGTTGCGGTTTGGAAATCCAGCTGATTTGGGTTCCCAAGAGTCCGAACCAAGCTATATTAGGATTCCCGAGTTCAAGAAACTCTCAGATTCCGTTCTCCACACAAATTCGGTTTGGTGCATGCTAATTAATTGGCTATTGACAAACCAGCCCTGCCGGCCTGAGACGACATACGTGCCAGACATCCCATGGCGCCGCCGGAGAAACGCCAAAGAAGAAACACGTTCATGCCGGAATCGCCAGTAGCATGCACGCTTCCGGCGGACCTCATACTGGAGATCGTCGCGCGCACCAACCCCTCCACCCTCGTCTGCTGCGCAGCCGCCTGCAAGGACCTCCGCCGTGACATCCTCTCCCCGTCTTTCATCCGCCGCGTCACCCAACAAGATGGCATCCTGCCTTCCCGTTTCCTTGCCTACCTCTACACGAACAAAGATGTGGATGCTCCACGACCCCTCTCGCTGGTCCATCCAGTCATGCCCGCTGTTGTATCTTTCTGCAACGACCACCTGGCTCCCTTCATGTCATGCTACACCGTCGACCTCTTATGCGAATACGAACCCATGACACCGCGTGGCGGCCTCGTCCTAATCCAGCGACGTCACATCAGATTGCGCCAGAACAATTCCAACCACCTGTGCGTGTATGACTTCATCACGGGCGACCGCACCTTCTTCTCGGCTCCATCGGGCATTTCAATAGATTGGGATTTTATCACATATGTTCTGCTCACCGCCACGGATGGCATTGGCTGCCCATTCAAGCTAGTGGTCGCAGATGTGGACTCCAACCTCGATGGCACTGGATGCAATATCAGAGTTCTGACCGCCACATCGTTAAATGTTGGCCACACCAGCTGGGGACCTGTAACTTATGATGGTGACATCGCCCCCACCATAGGGTCACTCCAAAGAGAGCGCGATGGTGTCGTCGTTCATGGAAGTGTCATCCACTGGCTTGTATGTGGTTATGATAAAATACTCACCTACAATGTCCACAAGGGGAGTTTAGACACGACGAAGCTCCCGCCCGTCAAGTGCCAAGAAAGTCAGCGACACCTAGGGAAATCGCCCGACGGGAAGCTGTGGTTGCTCGTTGCTGATGGGTTCACAGTCTCCTTTTGGCTACAACTCAACGATGGTGAATGGGAACGGGAGGCCGTAATCGATGTGGAGGAGAAGCTATGGTCGTTGCATCCTTACATCCCTCCCGGCCCTGTGATAATTGAGTTCGAGGGCTCTGGAGAGATGAGCAGCGCCGTGCTGCTGAGGATGTGGTCTAATGAGTCGCCTCATGGTCCGCTCATTATCCTTGACATGGAGACGAAGGAGATGCGCAGGCAAGCCAAACGTCTTGTGTTTAGCTCCTTGATGTTTGAGTTCGACCTATCTGAGCGGTTGCTAGCCAAGAAAACATTTTCGGAGGTATGTTGATCATGGCATGTGTTGCCATTGAGTAAATTAGGGGATCAGGATGCAAATGCATACCCAATATTCAAAATTCTTTTGGGTTGGTCATTGTAAAACTCATGATGTAGTTTGTTTTGAATAAGTACATTTTTTAAACCGAAGTTCAAAAACATATATCATCGATCAATTAAGTTGGGTTAGTGACTTGGTGTCCTGTTATGGAGGAGAAATCCAAATGATATTAGTTTGACGGGAACGAATCTATTGAGCACAGCCTTGATAAGTTGGTCACTTTATTAGGTGACTGCAATTTCTTTTGCTATGGGACGAACAAAACAAAATGGAACGATAAAAAACTGACGTCAGATTTTTGATGTGTCGGAACGAACGCCTCTCCTACTGTTTGATCTTATAGCACAGATCTCAAGGTGATTTTGGTACAATGCACTGCGGTTGCTTCTACAGGGTAGATGATGGTGATGCACACTTGCTCGGGTACAACAACAGTGGTCATTTAGGGAACACCGGGGATGGCAAGAGTACTTCAGGACACATCTTCTTCCTCTGCAAGAACTTGATCACATAGAGCTCCCAGAAATAGAAGGTTGTTTCTCTTTCTTCCTGTGAACCAGAGTACATCACCGCATGTGTAGCAACATGTCAAGGCATTTGGTTAGGTCGTCTTATTGCAGATATGAAGGGTGACTCGCCACCAACATTCAAGCTCATGGTTAACAACAGCCATAGAACTGAGTAAGAACCCTGTTCACCATGACCGCAACAAGCATATTGAGATAAAGTTCCATTACGTTCGCGATTGCATGGAGACCGGATTAGTGGAGATTAATCACGTGGCACACAAAATCAGCTGATGTGTTAACAAAGGGTGCATTTCGTCGAGATGCGTAAGCGTCTAGGAGTGATCAGAATCAGCAGTGGGCAATGAGATTAAGGGGGTGAAATATTGGACCTAGCTAATCTCAGTTGCCACGTTAAGTTAGTTTGTTTTTCTGTTAATAATGCATGGTCGCCTGTGATTCATGCACGTAGCTAGGTTGGACGTGTTCCATGCACACGACACGATCCCAAGTCCTGTTAGTTCTCCCAATCCACAAGATGCTGTGAGAAGTGGCCGTGGGATGGTTCTCCTGATCGGGACTTACTTGGCTAGCAAGTCGATCTCTTCTGTATCAGAAATAGGGTTAGAAAATAACAGAAAACGCTGCAACGTTCCGCAGCACAAAAACTGTCGTGTTCATCGTCTCTCTAGTGAGCGCTCTCTCTCTCTCTCTCTGTCTCTCAGTGGATTCGACAACAACATGCTCGCCCACCTCACGCTCGCCCATGCGCTGGCACCGCCACACTCGCCCACGCACCGCTGGTGCTCCCCAGGTCCTCTGTTCTTTGGCGGCCACCTCCATGGCTCCTCCTCGCCCTCACCATGGCCACCACCATGTCGCGGCCACCTCCATCACCCCATGTCCACCTCCACCTCGCCCAGCAGCCATGCTCACCTCCACTTCACCCTCGCCATGGCCACTGAATTTCCGTGTATCTCCTCGGGCGTCCTGGGCACACATGGCAGCTACTTCGTGAGAAGAACTCTTGCTCTTCGGGAGTGCTTTGGAATTGTGTTGGGCGTATGTGAAGGGTCGGGGGGATCCTGTCTTTATCTTTACTAGTTGACCCGTTGCGTCAAATGGCGTAGAGACCCGCTAAAGTCATGTTGTCGATGAAAATAGTTTCATTTTGCAAGGACGTATTCCATATTGGTAGTAGAAAGCCCATGTGTTAAATCAAGCTATATTGAAAATATGTTTATCACGCTGAGAAATCTGAGTTTGAAAAAAAAAATCATATTTGTATAACATGCATAGATTAGTTAAGGAAGCACTTTTTTAGTTGAAAATATGGTTATCACGCTGAGAAATCTGAGGGTTGGAAAATAAACATATTCTTATAAGATGTATAGACCAGTTAAGGATGAATTTTTTTAGCAGTGTTTGTACGAACTTTTATTTTCCATGTGCACGAAAAAATCCCTCTCTGTGTCAAACATAGGTATTTGAAGCCCATATGCTACCTTGCCCGGTCCAGGAACAATTTTGTGTGTGGCCCGTCTGGAGTAGAATATGAATTTGTGACTGTGAGTGCATGTGATATATCTTGCAAAGGTAGAGTCGCACAAAGGATTGGACGCTCGAAAGACCTCACGCGTGGGGCGCTGTCTCTCGCACGTCGCGCGGTTCCCGCACTGGCGTCAGCCATAGAGGGACAGGCTACTGCTCATACACGACCACCCGCACCCAGCGCATTGGTTGACTTTCACCACGGTTCGAAAAAAACCTCAAGCAACGAGACAAATCACACGAGCAAAAGGGCCACAAGTCAGCCAAGCCTGAAAGCAAAGGAGAAGTAACACTTTTTACCACGTGGTCAACCGATCCAACGTCCAACAGCAGAAGTCAAAGCTCATCCGACAGTCACGAATGCGCCAATTCGGGGGAGCTCCGTGGAGGAGGGTCGGCTAGCATCATTATATGTTTAAATATGTAACAGGCATGAACTGTCATGCTTTTAATTTTGTTGTTGTCGCTAACTTGCTCTATCACTAGTAGAACAAGGGTCATCTGTCCCGGTTGGTAAGGGCCTTTTGTCCCGGTTGTTGAACCGGGACTAAAGGGTCGTTACTAATGCCCTAGCCCTTTAGTCCCGGTTCTTACACGAACCAGGACAGATGGGCCTCCATGTGGCCGGTGCGGCGAGCCCAGGCAGGAGGGCCTTTGGTCCCGGTTGGTGGCACTAACCGGGACCAATAGGCATCCACGCGTCAGCATTTCAGGGGCTGGGGTTTTTGTTTTTTTTGAAAGGGGGGGGGTTGGGGGTTTTGGGGGGTTAATTTAGGTGTTTCATATATTGTGTTAGCTAGCTAATTAATAGAGAGAAGTGCCCTCTCTTATCTCCGTGCTTGGTCGACGCTACGTACTATATACGTATAGAGAGGACTAGACACGCTAGCTAGTAAGCAAATGAAGGAAACAGAAGATCGTCATGAACATATATGCATACAGAGAGAAGTGATATCGACCACCTCTCCTTCTCCGAGAGATTGGTCGAACAACAAGTTCTCGTATATCTATCCGACACTACCGGCTACATATATACAATAATTATCTCTTACAATATAATCTCCTACTTATATATGAACACAGGGTCCACATAGTATTCTCCGTTTTCAGCGATCACGTGGTCAAGGAAGAATGCCGCCAATTCCTCTTGAATTGCTCGCATACGATCTGGTGGTAGGAGTTCATCCCGCATCCGAAAGATCTAATTTGAAGAAGGGGTCAATACATATATATATATATATATATGAATAAATGAAACTCAACACAAATGATGGTAATAAAATAAAATTGTGAATATTATTGCTTACACACTTCATATTGTTCGTCAGAGTAGCCCCGCTCACAGGTCGTGTAGCGGATGGACTCGCAAACGTAGTATCCACAGAAATCATTCCCTTGTTCCTGCCACAACCACTTTACAAGAAATAGAGGTCAATCAAACTGATAACAAGCATGCTAAATGGTATTGATGAAACTAGCGCTTGAATCACTAGGAGATGCGCGGAACATGCTACTATAGTACTTACTTTCGGGTGTCTAAATTGCAGCTTCTTCGGCACTCCCGGAGCTTTTTTGGTGAATTTTCTCCAAACCCTGCCAGACAAAGAAAACAATTACTTGATATCAGGAAATGAACAAAGTTGCTGATATGGTGGATAATGATCGATTTAACTTACTTCTCGAGCATTTGAGTCATGTCCGCATAGTCCTGGGGATCTTTTCGTCTCGAGTCTAAGACGGTTACTAGTCCCTGCTCAAGCTTAATCTCTAGGAGAATATAGTGGAAGCTGCGCACGCATGCATAAGTCATCAATTACATTACTATAACCTGGACTAATAAGGGAAACCGAATATGCACAAGACAGTAACACTCACTTGAAGTTGTAAGGAAAGAGTATTATATCTTTGTTTTCATTTATTACCAACGATCGTAGCAAGTTGGCCTCGGTATTTTCGGCATGATATTTAACCTCAGTTGCATCTATGAGATTTGTGTTAATGAATCCAATATCACCGATTTGTCTTTTCTTCAATTCGGCGATCTTCAATCTGCATAATATAGTGAGGATAATTATAAATACATGCAATGAAAGAGCTGACCTATATAGAGAGACTTAATGACAGAAGTAGTACTACTTACAGACAGTAGCAAGTGATCGTTGATTTATCGAGGGCCTTTTGATTGAAAAACTGGAAGAACTCCTCAAATGGAACATTCAACAGTTCAATTCCAACGAGGTCATGCTCCTCTTTAACTCTCAGCGTCAAAGTATTCCTCCCCCCAGACTCTCTGCAGGTTTTCATGTACCAATCATGTAATCTTCGCATCATCGTTGTTAGAGATCTTTCATCTTTGACGAGAGGCTTCCCGTAATGGTATTTGTGTTCGTCCACCTCCAAGAAATCATAATGTACATCGTCGGGCAGGTAATCTCCAAGATTGCTATAACCGGGCACCATCCTCGGATCATTAGCGACGATGTCGCTAGACACCTTGAGCGGGGGGCACGATTGGTTCGCTTGTTCGCCGAGCTGGGCAATTTTTTTCCCAGCTTGTCGTTCTTTTAACCTTTGATCACTGACAGTACTTCCCGACCGCTCCACTTCGACAAATGTCTTTGCAATAATGCGCTCATAGTTGCCTTTCGGCGGAGACTTTGGTGGTTTTGTCAGGGCAGCCAGAGTGCGCTTCGCTTTCACCGGATCTACCTTCTCCTCCGGAGGTGGATGTTTCTTTGCTTTCACCCCTTCAAAGAAGTTCGTCACTTCGGCTCGCACGATCTTCGTGGTTTCCTCCTCGGCCCTCTCGTATGGTAACTTCTCTGGAGTCTTCAGAGAAGGACCGAATCTGTATTGCCTCCCGCCTCTGTCTGTACTGCTAGACGCCAGCAGAGCAGACGGAGCGGCTGTGGCTGTCTTCTTTCCTTGCTTACGAGGCGGAAGAGAAGGACTACGACGCGCCGGAGCAGCCGGAGCGGCGGCGGGTCTCTTCCGCCCTTGCTGACGAGGCGGAGAAGGAGGAGGCTGGCTGCTCGGGCGCGCCGGCGTAGGCGAAGAAGGAGGCGGAGTGCCGCCACGCGCCGGAGAAGGAGGCTGAGTGCCCTGATCACTCGCCGGAGGAGGAGGTGGAGTGCCACCAGGCGCCGGAGAAGGAGGCTGAGTGCCCTGATCACGCGCCGGAGGAGGAGGCAGAGGAGGAGGCGGAGTGCCCTTACTCGCTGGAGGAGGAGGAGGAGGCGGAGGCGTCCAGTTCGGAAGGTTGATGAGCTCCTTCCGCCATAGGCATGGAGTTTTCAGAGCAGAACCCAGCCGAGTCGCCCCTTCACCGGTAGGGTGGTCAAGCGGGAGGTCCTCAAATCCCTCCGTTATTTCGTCCATCGTCACCCTAGCATATCCTTCTGGAATCGGACGACAGCGAAAAGTTGCGCCGGGTTCAGGAGGTCGAACAGAGCCGACAGCCGCCTTGACTTTGAAGTTCTGCCATTGCGTCATAATGTGGCAATGTTGAGACTCCGTGATAGCATCCACGGGGTAGCTAGCAGGAGCCGTCAAGACATGCTCCGGCTGAAGCAGCTCGATGGAAGCCACGCTGCTTCTCCGCCGAGATGGCGGGGTAGCTTCGGGGGTAGTTTCAGCAGGTCGCTTGCTGCGAGCTACGTCTCGTTCCTCTAGCGCTTGAACCCTTTCGTGCAGCTTCTGAATTTGGGTCTGCTCCACTTTTTTCCTCCTCTCCTGGCATTTGTAACCGCCTTCGTCCGGAAAACCAGCCTTCCACGGAACGGAGCCTGGCGTGCCTCGTGTCCGTCCAGGGTGCTCAGGATTCCCGAGGGCCATTCTGAGCTCGTCGTTCTCTCTGTCTGGAACGAACGTCCCTTGCTGCGCTGCATCGATATAGTGCTGAAGCCTCTTGACTGGTATTCTCATTTGCTCGTTCGTCCAAACGCACTTCCCTGATACAGGGTCCAAGGTTCCGCCAGCCCCGAAGAACCAAGTCCGGCAACGGTCTGGCCAGTTCATTGTCTCTGGTTCGATCCCTTTATCAAGCAGATCATTCTCAGCCTTGGCCCACTTAGGCCGGGCTTTGAGGTAGCCACCTGACCCCGTGCGATGGTGAAGCTTCTTCTTCGCAGCATTTTTCTTGTTTGTCGCTGACAACTTCTTACTCTTTTCCGATGTCTTGTGGGCCACAAATGCGGGCCAGTGATCTCTGATCTTCTCATATTTGCCGATGAATTCTGGTGTCTCTTCTTTGTCGACAAACGTTTTCAGCTCATTCTTCCACCTCCTGAATAGGTCTGCCATCTTCTTAAGAGCATGAGACTTGATTAATTGCTCTTTAACTGGCTTCTCCGGATCCTCCTCTGGCGGTAGGGTGAAATTTGCCTTCAGCTCAGTCCAAAGATCATCTTTCTGCATATCATTGACATAAGACACCTCAGGGTCTTCCTTCTTAGGCTTATACCATTGGTGGATGCTGATCGGGATCTTGTCCCTAACAAGAACCCCGCACTGAGCAGCAAATGCTTCCTTTGTCCGGATGGGTTCAATCGGTTGGCCGTCGCGCGCGATTGCTGTGATCTCAAACCTTTCATCGAGCGCAACTTTTCTTCGGGCCTCGTCTCTTTACCGAAGTTGTGCTCGATCCGGAGGGCTAGAAAAAAGAAGAAAGACGAGAGTTAATTAATATGTGTACATACCAAAACAATGAATGCATCAATTAGCTAGTCAGCACAGGCTTAACTAATATATTTACCTGGCCGGACTCTGTTCGGTCACCGGAGCCGTCACCACGGGCTCCTTCTTGCACCAGCATTGGGTCACCGGAGCCATCATAATCATGTCTTTCCTCCTCCACTCTTCAATCACCGTAGCCTGCTTCTTCACCCTGTTCTTCCAGACCATCATTGTCGTTAAGATACGACAAGACATCACCTCCGGCTAAGATTATGTCCCCCAACACCTCTTCTGCTTCCTCGTCTCGTCCGTGCTCCATTGTTTCTGCAAATATTACAACATGGCAATTATTACACAAACATGACAGCAGGTGGATATAGTAGTGCAAACGTAGACCTAGCTTATTCCGGGTTTGGGGTGGCCTCGGCAACGCTTCAAGGGTAGAGGCGCGGCGGGAGGGGGTAGGAGACCGACATCGTTTTTTCTAGGGTTTGGGTGTCCTCGAGAGTTTTGGTCAAGCGAGAGGGCCGGGGGGTGCTCCCGTGGTATAAGTTATCACGGTCGAAGTTATCCGGGAGGGGGTTATATCGACAACGACGACATACATACATGGGAAAATAATGTTATCGGGGAGGGGGTAGGTCGAAACCCCCCCCCCCCTCGTGTTGAAGTTATCGGGACACGGGGTATATCGACAACGACATATCCGATAAAAAAATAAGAAGACGAAGAAGAAATAAAAAGAGGAGAAGAAGATATTAATAGAGGAGAAGATTGAAGAAAAAAAGAAAAAAAAAAGAGGAGAAGAAGAAAGGAATAGAGGAGAAGAAGAGAAAATAGAATATTCTATTTTCTCTTCTTCTCCTCTATTCCTTTCTTCTTCTCCTCTTCTTTTTCTTCGTTTTTCTTCTTCTTATTTTCCTTTTTCCTCTCCTTCTTTTCCTTCTTCTTCATTATCTTCCTAGCTAGATATATAATACTTTTCTAAAAATGTAACTTTTGCATATAAAACGTTTTCTTCTTCTTCCTTCTACCTTCTTCCTTCTCTTCCTTCTTTTCCTAAATATATAAAACTTTTCTAAAAATGAAACTAACCTAAAATGTACTAAATCAGAGAACATATATAGATAAAACTAACCTAAAATGTACCCAAATGTACTAAAAATCTAACTTTTATATGCACAGAGAACATACATACATATATACATTTTTATAAAAATGCAAAAAACAAATCATCATATATATGAACAAAAAATCTAAAAAAATGACATATAATCATATATACACACATACATTACTCACACATATACATATAATCTGGAAAAAAAACATCATAAATATGTGATAAACAGAGGTGAGGACAGGGGGGGCGGCGCCGGCCTGACCAAGGAGAGGTGTGGCGTGGTCGGGGCAGGGGCAGAGGCACGGCGCCGACATCGGTGTAGAGGGCGGCGACGGCGGCGTGGTCGGGGCAGGGGCGACGGCGGCGTGGTCGGGGCAGGGGCGATGGCGTCGACGGGGCAGAGGGCGGCGACGGCGTCGACAGGGCGGGTCGAGGGCGCGACAGAGGCACGGCGAGGGCGCGTGGCGTGGTCGGGGGGCAGGGGCGATGGCATCGACGGGGCAGAGGGCGGCGACGGCGTCGACGGGGCCGGTCGGGGGCGCGGCAGAGGCACGGCGAGGGCGCGCGGCGTGGTCGGGGGCAGGGGCGAGGCAGCGTGGTCGGGGGCGCGGCAGAGGCACGGCGAGCTCGGGCAGCCTGGCGGCGTCGTCGGAGGGATCGAAGAACTGACGAAATTTTCACAAGTGCTGGCTTATATAGCAAACCCATTGGTACCGGTTGGTGGCACAAACCGGTACCAATGCCACCTTTAGTCCCGGTTGGTGTCACCAACCGGGACCAAAGGCCTCTTTTCAGCAGCCCAAAGGGCAGGAAGCGGCGGCCATTGGTCCCGGTTGGTGGCACCAACCGGGACAAAAGGGGGGGATTGGTCCCGGTTGGTGCCACGAACCGGGACCAAAGGGTGGCATTGGTCCCGGTTCGTGCCACCAACCGGGACCAATGGCCTTGCACAGCGGCGTGGTGGTGGGAGTTTAGTCCCACCTCGCTAGTTGAGAGCGTCCAGTACCTTTTTATTAGCACTGCTACCTCCTCTCTCTCGAACTCCTCTGAACTGCAGGCCTATGGGCCTAATTTGACACTGCTTTGCCTGTGGGCCTGTTGGGCCTTCTGCGGGCCTGAATCCTGGCCCAACTAGCTGGGTTTCTAATCGTATTCATGCCGTGGTGGCCCAGGAGGTGGCATTTTTTTATTTTTTTTTCTAGTTTTTTTGTTTTCTTTGTTGCTTTATTTTTTTCATTTTGTTTCTACTTACAACAAAATACTTACTGTTGCTATTTTATTTATTTTATTAAGGTTTATTTATTTTGTTTTATTATAGTTTATTTTATTTTATTTTATTTTGTTTCTACTTATTTATTTTTATAAAAGTTTATTTTATTTTGTTTCTACTTATTTATTTTATTTTATTTTATTTTGTTTCTACTTATTTATAAAAGTTTATTTTGTTTATACTTATTTATTTTATTTTATTTTTTGCTTTTTGTATTTATTTTACGAAAATTCTTTTTGCTTTTAATGTTTTGAACAGAAAATACTTTGATAATTTTAGTTGCATAAATTCTATATAATTTAGTTTCAATAATACTAGAGGTTTATAAAAGCTTTTTAGTTGATTCCTTTAGTACCGGTTCTTTCTGCCCTTTCTGACTTCATTTGTTATTTTTCATGCATTTATTGATTATTTTGAGCTATAAGACCCTGAAATTGAAAAGCATTTCGAATGAACTCTGAAAAGGTTGAAAGTTGGCATGGTATCATCATTTCATCCACATAGCATGTGCAAGAAAGTTGAGAGGGTTACGGCAAAAACTGGATGCACTTCATGTACAAAACGGACAATGGTATCATACTCGTCTGTTACAAAGTTGGCATGGTATCATCATAATAGTTGCGGGAGAAAGTCTTCACTTTTTCTTCGCTTGTGTCATTTGCTTATTGCGCCGTAACCATGGATAATCTTCATCGTTTATCAGGATGCTTGGGTCAGCCTTGACTTTGAAGGGAGGAATTTCATGAAACTTTTGATAATCTTCAGACATGTCTGTCTTGCCCTCCACTCCCACGATGTCCCTTTTTCCTGAAAGAACTATGTGGCGCTTTGGCTCATAGTATGATGTATTCGCTTCCTTATCTTTTCTTTTTCTCGGTTTTGTAGACATGTCCTTCACATAGATAACTTGTGCCACATCATTGGCTAGGACGAACGGTTCGTCAGTGTACCCAAGATTTTTCAGATCCACTGTTGTCATTCCGTACTGTGGGTCTACCTGTACCCCGCCTCCTGACAGATTGACCCATTTGCACTTAAACAAAGGCACCTTAAAATCATGTCCGTAGTCAAGTTCCCATATGTCCACTATGTAACCATAATATGTGTCCTTCCCCCTCTCGGTTGCTCCATCAAAGCGGACACCGCTGTTTTGGTTGGTGCTCTTTTGATCTTGGGCGATCGTGTAAAATGTATTCCCATTTATCTCGTATCCTTTGTAAGTCAATACAGTCAAAGATGGTCCCCTGGACAATGAGTACAGCTCATCACAAACAGTGTTGTCACCTCTGAGACGTGTTTCCAACCAACTGCTGAAAGTCCTGATGTGTTCACATGTAATCCAGTCGTCGCACTGCTCCGGGTGTTTGGAGCGCGGACTGTTCTTGTGTTCATCGACATACGGGGTCACCAAGGTAGAGTTCTGTAGAACTGTGTAGTGTGCTTGAGACCAAGAATGCCCATCCCTGCATTATTGAGTCCGCTCCTAGCGTGCCTTTTCCAGTCAGTCTCCCCTCATACCGCGATTTAGGGAGACCTATCTTCGTAAGGCCAGGAATGAAGTCAACACAAAACCCAATGACATCCTCTGTTTGATGGCCCATGGAGATGCTTCCTTCTGGCCTAGCGCGGTTACGGAGATATTTCTTTAGGACTCCCATGAACCTCTCAAAGGGGAACATATTGTGTAGAAATACGGGCCCCAGAATGACAATCTCGTCGACTAGATGAACTAGGACGTGCGTCATGATATTGTAGAAGGATGGTGAGAACACCAGCTTGAAACTGACAAGACATTGCGCCACATCACTCCTTAGCCTTGGTATGATTTCTGGATCGATCACCTTCTGAGAGATTACATTGAGGAATGGACATAGCTTCACAATGGCTAATCGGACATTTTCCGGTAGAAGCCCCCTCAATGCAACCGGAAGCAGTTGCGTCATAATCACGTGGCAGTCATGAGACTTTAGGTTCTGGAACTTTTTCTCTGGCATATTTATTATTCCCTTTATATTCGACGAGAAGCCAGTCGGGACCTTCATACTAAGAAGGCATTCAAAGAAGATTTCTTTCTCTTCTTTCGTAAGAGCGTAGCTTGCAGGACCTTCATACTGCTTCGGAGGCATGCCGTCTTTTTCGTGCAAACGTTGCAGGTCCTCCCGTGCCTCAGGTGTATCTTTTGTCTTCCCATACACGCCCAAGAAGCCTAGCAGGTTCACGCAAAGGTTCTTCGTCACGTGCATCACGTCGATTGAAGAGCGGACCTCTAGGTCTTTCCAGTAGGGTAGGTCCCAAAATATAGATTTCTTCTTCCACATGGGTGCGTGTCCCTCAGCGTCATTCGGAACAGCTAGTCCGCCGGGACCCTTTCCAAAGATTACGTGTAAATGATTGACCATAGCAAGTACGTGATCACCGGTACGCATGGCGGGCTTCTTCCGGTGATCTGCCTCGCCTTTGAAATGCTTGCCTTTCTTTCGACATTGATGGTTGGTCGGAAGAAATCGACGATGGCCCAGGTACACGATCTTCCTGCATTTGTCCAGGTATTTACTTTCAGTGTCATCTAAACAGTGCGTGCATGCGTGGTATCCCTTGTTTGTCTGTCCTGAAAGGTTACTGAGAGTGGGCCAATCGTTGATGGTTACAAACAGCAACGCGTGCAGGTTAAATTCCTCCTGCTTGTGCTCATCCCACGTATGTACACCATTTCCATTCCACGGCTGTAAAAGTTCTTCAACTAATGGCCTTAGGTACATATCAATGTCGTTGCCGGGTTGCTTAGGGCCTTGGATGAGAACTGGCATCATAATGAACTTCCGCTTCATGCACATCCAAGGAGGAAGCTTATACATACATAGAGTCACGGGCCAGGTGCTGTGATTGCTGCTCTGCTCCCCGAAAGGATTACTGCCATCCACGCTTAAACCAAACCATACATTCCTTGGGTCACCTGCAAACTCAGTCCAGTACTTTCTCTCGATTTTTCTCCACTGCGACCCGTCAGCGGGTGCTCTCAACTTCCCGTCTTTCTTACGGTCCTCACTGTGCCATCGCATCAACTTGGCATGCTGTTCGTTTCTAAACAGACGTTTCAACCGTGGTATTATAGGAGCATACCACATCACCTTCGCAGGAACCCTCTTCCTGGGGGGCTCGCCGTGAAGATCACGAGGGTCATCTCGTCTGATCTTATACCGCAATGCACCGCATACCGGGCATGCGTTCAGATCCTTGTACGCACCGCGGTAGAGGATGCAGTCATTAGGGCATGCATGTATCTTCTGCACCTCCAATCCTAGAGGGCATACGACCTTCTTTGCTGCGTATGTACTGTCGGGCAATTCGTTATCCTTTGGAAGCTTCTTCTTCAATATTTTCAGTAGCTTCTCAAATCCTTTGTCAGGCACAGCATTCTCTGCCTTCCACTGCAGCAATTCCAGTACGGTACCGAGCTTTGTGTTGCCATCTTCGCAATTGGGGTACAACCCTTTTTTGTGATCCTCTAACATGCGATCGAACTTTAGCTTCTCCTTTTGACTTTCACATTGCGTCCTTGCATTGACAATGACCCGGCGGAGATCATCATCATCGGGCACTGGTTCCTCTTGATCTTCAGCAGCTTCCCCCATTGCAGCATCATTGGGCACATCGTCTGGTTCCTCTTGATCTTCAGCAGCTTCCCCCGTTGCAGCATCACCGTATTCAGGGGGCACATTGTTGTCATCGTCCTCTTCTTCTTCGCCGTCTTCCATCTTAACCCCTATTTCTCCGTGCCTCGTCCAAACATTATAGTGTGGCATGAAACCCTTGTAAAGCAGGTGGGTGTGAAGGATTTTTTGGTCAGAGTAAGACTTCGATTCCCACATTTAGGGCATGGACAACACATAAAACCATTCTGCTTGTTTGACTCAGCCACTTCGAGAAAATCATGCACGCCCTTAATGTACTCCGAGGTGGGTCTGTCACCGTACATCCATTGCCGGTTCATCTGCGTGCATTATATATAATTAAGTGTGTCAAAAACCATTACAGAACATCATGAATAGATAATTAAGTGACCAAATTAATAGAGGTTCATCATCACATTAAAACCAAAGTACATACATAGTTCTCATCTAACAACATATAGCTCTCCAGAGCATCTAATTAATTAAACCATACATCTAAAGTAAGAATTTTTTTCTTTCAGAAAGAAGATAAGAACAAGAGGCTCACCACGGTGGTGCCGGCAACGAGATCGGCGCGGGCGATCGACGGCGGTGAAGACGGGATTGGGACGTGACGGGCCGCTAAACCTAGACAAATCTCGAGGAAAATGGAGCATTGAGGTCGAGCTTCGAGAGGAGAAAGCTTAACTAGTGTGGCTCGGGCATTTCATCGAACACCTCATGTGCATAGAAAGTGAGCTAGAGCACCACAAAGCCCTCCCCTCGCCGGCCAGAGAAAAACATAGCACTGGAGTGCTCTGCTGGCGGGCGAGGGGTTATATAGGCACCTCATTGGTCCCGGTTCGTGGCATGAACCGGGACTAAAGGGCAGCCTGTGGTCCCGGTTCAAGCCACCAACCGGAACCAATGGTGGTGGGCCAGGAGCGAGGCCCATTGGTCCCGGTTCGTCCCACCAACCGGGACCAAAGGTGCCAGACGAACCGGGACCAATGCCCCCACGAGGTCCGGCAGGCCCCTGGCCTCACGAACCGGGACCAGTGCCCCCATGGGTCCCGGTTCTGGACTGAACCGGGACTAATGGGCTGACCCGGCCTGAACCAAAGCCCTCTTTTCTACTAGTGTATAATAACCTTTTTTGGATGGCTAGCGTAGTAGTATATACCTGGAACCTGTAGTTTAAGTAATTTCCTTCTGTTGAACTAGGATTCATGTTGTGAACCTATTACTTACGGTAATGGTAGTAGAATCTGATGCAAGTTAAAAATGTGGATATGTTCTGAGAGATTGTGTTCACCATGAAAGGTGTCATGTGTGTTTTAACCTTGTTTAATTAGTAGTATTGCTTTTTTCATTGCTGCTAATTTTTTATTGCACTACTAACGTAAATTGTATTATTTGCTAGATAGAATTATTCAGAATTTTCCATACGAAAGAGAATTATGCAGAAGTTTGCAGAAATGTATTAAGTATGTAAGCCTTCACTCATATGCGAAACAAGTCCATGTAAGTGCATCTAGTGCCACCCCTAGTTGGTTTTGGAGTATTCACGACAAACCTGGTTGAGGGACTAATGTGTTTGTGAGAATTGCAAGATAACACGGGTAGTAGTCCCTCATTGAGTCAGTTTACCTACCGGAGATGACCCCTAAAAATGTATGAAGACAATAGTGGTATGTGAAGATATTCACATTGAAGACTATGACAAGAGAAGGCATTGCGTGAAGACTATGGAGCGCGAAGACTTCGTTGTTTCGTTGTTTCCTTTTCTTCTTTGTTGAGTCGTAAGAACCACCGTACTGTTAAGTGGGGTCCCAGTGAACAAAGTCAGAGTGACTGAAGTGATGCTCAACCAAAATCCTATGTCTTCGAGTGAAGACAATGAGAGCAAATCTTATCCAGAGCTGGATGAGTCAGCTTTACTTGTAGCCCAAGTAAAGTTGCCGCGTGTGTTTGAAATCTGACCGTTGGAACACGTGTCAGTTCCTTAGTGACCCAGGGTCATTTCGGACAAATCAGGTCGGGTTGCCTAGTGGCTATAAATAGCCCACCCCCTACACCATAAATTGGTGGCTGCTCAGAGTTAGTACACAGCTTTTGTCGTTTGAGAGCAACCCACCTCCGAAGCTTTTGAGAGAGAGAAATCCTTGCGAGGACAAAGCCCAAACACCCAGAGCCAAAGAGTGTTAGGCATCACTGAAGTCTTTCTGTCCGCGTGACCTGAAGACTTGTTACACTTGAGGACTGTGAATCCTCCAGCAGGTTAGGCGTCGCGTTCTGAGCATCCAACAGTCATTGTGGATCGCCGGTGAACGAAGTATGTGAAGGTTTGGAAGTCTACCTTGAAGACTTACCAGAGTGATTGGGCGAGGACTGGGTGTCCTTAGCTCAAGGGGAATAAGGTGAAGACGCGGTCTTCTGAGTTGAATCTCAGCCTCCCTAACCAGACGTACAGTTGTCACAGCAACTGGAACTGGTCCAACAAATCATGTGTCCTCAACAAGTGACTGGTTCTATCCTCTCCCTCTCCTTACTTACAGTTTGTCTTCGTGAAGTCATTGCCTATTTGCTTACCTATTTGACTTCACTGTGTGACTACTATTGTTGTTTGGCTTCATACCATCTTCCATCCTGATCCTTACTACCTAGCTGCTATTAGTCTTCGTGCTTTCACTTCATTGCATACTTGACTATGGCTTGCTTAGTGTAGTCTACCTTCCGCTGCATATCAATAGGTTCATTTCTATTGTTTGTCTTTGAAACTCTCATGTTTTGAAGACTTTCATAAAAATCGCCTATTCACCCCCCCTCTAGTCGATAACTAGCACTTTCAATTGGTATCAGAGCAAGGTACTCCCTTGTTCTGTGTGATTCGGTTTAACCACTTGGAGTTTTAGCTATGTCGACTGCAGGGATAATCAAAGTCTCCGCTGCTTGCCCCGTCTTCGATGGAACTGAATATCCCTACTGGAAGAATAAGATGCGCATGCATCTTGAAGCCATTGATGTCGACCTCTGGTATGTCGTCAAGAATGGCGTTCCCAAGACTGGTGAAGGTGTCACCCCTGCTGATGTCAAGAAGTTCATTCAACTGGATTCTACTGCCAAGAACATCATCTGTGGTCATCTGACCAAAGGACAGTATGGCCGTGTGAGTGCTCTGGAAACGTCGAAGCTAGTCTGGGACTGGCTCTCCAAGGTCAACGAAGGCGTCTCAACCCAGAGAGATCAAAGGATCAGTGTTCTTCGCAACCTCTTCAACCGCTTCAAGAGAAACGACAATGAGAATGTCCAGCTCACGTTTGATCGCCTCACTGACATCACAAATGAGCTTCGTGCTCTCGGCGCCACTGAGATCACCAAGCATGAAATCGTCAAGACACTACTGAGATCACTTGACAGCTCGTTCGACACCCTTGCCCTGATGATACAAGAACGCCCTGACTTCAAGACACTCGATCCGTCTGATATACTTGAGAGGCTCAACACACATGAGTTCCAGCTATCTGAGAAAAGAGATATCTATGGTCCCAACTACGGCCGAACTCGTGCTTTGAAGGCAAAAGCTGTTTCCTCATCTGAAGAAGAATCTGACTGCAGTTCTGATGATCCTGAAGACATTGGAAAGGAACTTGCTATGCTTGTGAAGAAGTTCCAGAAGTTCACTAAGAAGAAGGGCTTCAGAAAGTCTTCACGATCCAGCTCAAGAAATGATGAAGCTTCCACTCATGACTACAAGAAGAGAACATGTCACAAGTGCAAGAAACCTGGACACTACATCTCTGAGTGTCCACAGTGGGACAATGAGAACAAGAAGAAGAAGAAGAAGAAGAAGAAGAGCAAGGAATATGATTCTGATGACAAGAAGAAGAAGAAATCCTCAAAGTCTTCTTCCAAGTCCTCATCCAAGTCTTCATCTCATAAGAAGAGCTCATCTGGCAAGGCTCGTGCTTTTGTTGGCAAGGAGATGGATTCAGAGGAGGAGTCTGCTTCTGAGGAGGCGGAGGTGGAGTCTGAGGAGGAGTCCGACTATGGAGTTGCAAGTATGGCTCTAGCTACAGCCTACGTTGCCAAGTCCATCTTCAACACTGAAGACAATGGCCCCGTCACCAACGCTGATGCTAATGACAAGGACGACTCTGCTCCCACCTACTGCTTCATGGCACGTGGTGCCAAGGTAAAATCACGCGATGCTTACTTTCAAACATCAAGTGAAGATGACTCTGATTGTGGATCCAAACCCATCTACAAAACACTTGCTAAAATTGCAACTGAACAACAGAAAGCTATGGAACATACTCAAAAACTGTTAGACAAAAGCGATGACCTGTTGGACGCGGAAATGACCTGTTCTCAGTCCTTAATTGAAGACATAAAAAATCTTCATGTTAAGTACCAGGAACTTGAAAGTCGTCATGAAACGCTCTCAACCACTCATGAAAAGCTCTTTTATGATTATCTTCAAAGGAAGCAAGAGCTTGAGAAATTGAGAGCGGCTCACGAAGATCTTCAAAAAGAGAATGAGTCACTTCACGCTCAACAGATCAGTTCCGCTCAGGAAGGATTTGAACCACCATGTCTAAAATGCCTTGAGCGTGATAACGCTACTTCTGTTGCTGAATGTTCTACTGCTGCTACTGTTGCAATATCTTCAACTGCTGATGTGGTAACTAACCCCTCTGCTGAGGATACCGCTACTATTGCTGATGAAAATGCTAGGTTGAAGACATTGCTTGAAACAGGGATGTACAAAAGTCTCAAAGGGTATCAGACACTGTGCGATGTCCTCAAAAAGCAGATTCTGAACCGAAACCCTAGGAAAGAGGGTGTTGGGTTCGAGAGGAAAATGAATGTTGATGGCTCCTACTGGAAGCCTGAGCAGTACCCCAAAACCACATGGGTTGCGGCAAAGGGACCTTCAGTGGATCCATCCACCTTATCTGGCTTCACTTGTGCTAACCCTATTATCATTGATGAATCCTTTGATGCAAACTATAAACTGTTTAAGAATCAGAATGGTGAAGTGTTTGCCAGGTATATTGGTACTAACTGCAGGAATGGGCCACCTATGAAGAAGATCTGGGTTCCCAAAAGTTGTCTTGAGAATCTTCCTGTGAATGTCATCATGACACCACCTGGGAAGAAGACAAATCCCAGACCAAAGGCTTCATATGGTCCAAAGGCTTCATACAGATACAGGACTCAACTGAGTCACCCTAACGTCAATGTTTTGTAGGGAAACCATACTCAGACTTATGAATATGAGCGTGTTTCTTCAAACCGCTATGTTCATAAAACTAAGAACTTTTCTGCTTATTCATATGAGTATCATTCATCTCCTGCAAGGCTATTTGCTAGGGCTCCAAAGCCGAAGTTCTCAGATGCTGCACTTAGACTCATTGCTTCTAAGCCACCCCTGAAGATGTGGGTGGTTAAGAAGAATTAACTTTCTTTTGCAGGGAAAGGTCTCCAGCCGGAAATCAAAGGCGTCTGATGCTATTGCTGGGGACCTAAAACATCTTGTAGGGCGCAAGATCAAATGCCCAAATGGTCTCACTATGTATTTTGTTCCTGAATCGTTTGCCAATCATCCTATCAGTCCTAATCTTGATCTGAGCTTTGATAATCCTCTTGCCCGTCAAATGTTTATGCTTCACAATACTCTTGGTGAAGCCTATCCCCCTAACTGTACTGTAGGGTATGACACCTCATGCTTCAGAATGGATTATGGACAGCGGATGCACTAATCATATGACTGGTGATCGAAGTCTTCTCATGGACTCAACCTTACGTCCATCTGACAAGAGTCACATCACATTTGCTGACACTGGTAAAAGCAAGGTATTGGGTCTAGGTAGAGTTGCAATCTCAAAGGATCAGCACATGGATAAAGTGATGCTTGTTGAATCCCTTGGTTTCAACTTAATGTCTGTCTCAATGCTTTGTGACTTGAACATGATTGTGATATTTGGAAAATATCGTTGCCTTGTACTAATGGAATCTGACAAGTCTCTAGTCTTTGAAGGGTACCGGAAAGATGATCTGTACATGGTAGATTTCTCAGCAGGACCACAGCTTGCCGTATGTCTTCTTGCAAAAGCTTCAGAGTGCTGGCTCTGGCATCGGAAGGCTAGGGCATGCTGGCATGAGGAACTTACACACTCTCGCAAAGAAGAAGCATGTCATAGGCATCGAGGGCGTCAAGTTCAAGAAGGATCACTTGTGCGGTGCCTGCGAAGCTGGAAAGATGACTAGGGCCAAGCATCCCTCGAAGACAATCATGACGACATCTCAACCCTTCGAGCTGCTACACATGGACTTATTTGGCCCTACTCACTACTCTACTCTCACTACTACTGCTTGTCTCTATGGCTTCGTCATTGTTGATGATTATTCAAGATATACATGGGTGCACATAATTCTCTACAAGACTGAAGTGCAGGATGTCTTCAGACGCTTCGCCAACCGTGCCATGAACAACTATGGCGTCAAGATCAAGCATATCAGGAGTGACAACGGCACAGAGTTCAAGAACACCGGCCTCGACCTTTACTTGGATACATTGGGCATCACTCATGAGTTCTCAGCTCCGTACACACCTCAGCAGAATGGCATCGTGGAGCGCAAGAACAGAACACTCATTGAGATGGCTCGGACGATGCTCGATGAATACAAGACTCCAAGAAAGTTCTGGCCTGAAGCTATTGATACTGCATGCCATGTCATCAACCGTGTTTATCTTCACAAGCTTCTGAAGAAAACATCCTATGAACTCCTCACTGGTAAGAAGCCAAATGTCAGTTACTTCAGAGTATTTGGTGCTAGGTGCTGGATCAAGGATCCACATCACACTTCAAAATTTGCACCGAAAGCACATGAAGGTTTTATGCTTGGTTACGGAAAGGATTCGCACTCCTACAGAGTCTTCAACCTCTTTCACTATAAAGTGGTTGAAACTGTGGATGTGCGGTTCGATGAGACTAACGGCTCGCAAAGAGAGCACCTGCCAAATGTGCTAGATGAAGTTCCACCTAGTGAATCCATCAAGCTAATGGGAACTGGAGAAATCATACCGTCTGAAGCACAGCCTGAAGAGGAACTTATCATTTCTGCACCTAATCAACCTGAAGACAATGCTCAGCCTGAAGACAATCCTCCTAAGGATGACAATGATCAGCAAGAGCAAAATCTTCGTCCGGTTCATCCTCGTGTTGCAAATGAAGTACAGATTGAGAAGATAATTGATAGCATCAATGCGCCTGGTCCACTCACTCGTTCAAGAGCAACACAGCTAGCAAATTTCTGTGGGCACTTTGCATTTGTCTCAATATCTGAACCCAAGAAAGTTGCTGAAGCCTTCATGGAACCTGAATGGATTCAAGCTATGCAAGAAGAGCTTCAACAGTTCAAGCTGAACAATGTCTGGGAACTTGTCAAGCGTCCTGACCCCCGCAAGCACAACATAATAGGCACAAAATGGATATATCGCAACAAACAAGATGAGCATGGTCAAGTTGTCAGAAACAAGGCTCGTCTCGTTGCTCAAGGATACACTCAAGTTGAAGGGATTGACTTCGATGAAACATTTGCTCCTGTGGCTAGGCTTGAAGCTATTCGCATACTGCTAGCCTATGCAAACCATCACAACATCCTTGCTGTATCAAATGGATGTGAAGAGTGCATTTCTCAACGGCAAGATTGAAGAAGAAGTGTATGTTGCACAACCTCCTGGCTTTGAAGATCCAAAACATCCTGATATGGTGTACAAGCTAAACAAGGCACTGTATGGCCTCAAACAAGCCCCTCGCGCTTGGTATGACACACTCAAAGACTTCCTGAAGAGCAAAGGCTTCAAACCTGGTTCCCTGGATCCCACACTCTTCACGAAGACATATGATGGTGAACTGTTTGTGTGCCAAATATACGTGGATGACATTATCTTCGGCTGCACCAACCAGAAATACAGTGATGAATTTGGACACATGATGCAAGAGCAATATCAGATGTCCATGATGGGTGAGCTGAAGTTCTTCCTTGGTCTTCAAATCGTCAACAAAGCAATGGCATCTTCATATCTCAAGAGAAATACCTCAAAGATTGTCTGAAGAAGTTTGGAATGCAAGACTGCAAAGGTTACACGACGCCAATGCCAACCAAGAGTCATCTGGGTCCTGACGCCAATGGTAAAGAGTTCGATCAAAAGGTATACCGCTCCATGATTGGTTCTTTACTTTATTTATGTGCATCTAGGCCAGATATTATGCTTAGTGTTTGCATGTGTGCTCGATTCCAAGCGGCACCAAAGGAATCGCATCACTTAGCTGTGAAGCGAATTCTTCGATATTTGGCTTACACCCCAACATTAGGATTATGGTATCCAAAGGGCTCAGAGTTTGATCTAGTTGGATTCTCGGATGCTGATTATGCTGGTGACAAGGTGGATCGCAAGTCTACATCAGGCACATGTCACTTTCTGGGACGATCACTTGTCTGTTGGTCTTCAAAGAAGCAGAACTGTGTATCACTCTCCACTGCTGAATCTGAATACATTGCTGCTGGATCTTGCTGCGCTCAGCTTCTATGGATGAAGCAAACACTCAAGGACTATGGCATCCATCTGAAACAAGTACCACTCTACTGCGACAACGAAAGCGCCATCAAGATTGCCAACAACCCAGTTCAGCACTCGAAGACAAAGCACATTGAAATTCATCATCACTTTCTCAGAGATCATGTCATGAAGGAAGATATTGATATCATACACGTCAACACTAAAGAGCAACTGGCAGATATCTTCACAAAGCCCTTGGATGAGAAAAGGTTTTGCAAGTTACGGTGTGAGCTAAATATCTTGGAATCCTCAAATGTCCTATGATCTGGCACACATCCTAACACTTATGCATGTTGATGACTTAGATGTGCAACACACGAAGTAAAGTATATTTTCAATCAATGAAGACTTACATTCTAAGTGTGAATACATTAACACGGAATTTGACTTCGGAGCGCCACGATAATTGTGCGTCGTGTCTGGGTCTAATACTTCCTATACGGTGGGCAACGCCACCACCAAATTCTTCTGTTTGAAGTGTTTTTCTCATGGCGTTACATTTGCTATGTCTTCACATTTGGTTTGTCTTCAATTTCAACTTGTCTTCATGATTATTTTCACTATGTTGATTTGGTTGCATTCTGATATATACATATATTAGTGTCCTTTCCTCTACAGCATTCACTTATAGCTATGTCTTCTCGTTTGAATCTTTTGAACTAAGTGAATGTGATCGGACCCTAACCTCTCTATGCTTCCTACCTCAAACTCTGTCTATCCAAATCATATGCATTCTGTTGAAACTGTCGAATGTCTTCTCTGCGTCCTTGTCAGCAGAAGATACAGAGACAAACATTAAATCTGTTTTAAATGTTCAACTCTTATTGCCTGAAACCCGGAGAAGCCGGAACGACCATCCGACCGTCCAGGCGGGCGTGGGAACGTGGGACAACTCTAAATGTGTTGCATGTTCGCCACGTGTCCCTCAGATGTGAACCGCCAGGGGCACCTGCGTAATTGTGTTGTGCCGTCCCCTTTCCCTATAAATACCTGTCCAATCGCGGTCAAAATCCTTCTTCCACCTCGACAAACCCTAGCGCCACCGCTAGCTCTCGACGATGCCGGCGACGAAGCGCTTAGCTGCCGCGACCTCTCCGACGCCGTCTTCACGTCGGCCGCGGACATCGTCTTCTCCGCCGCCGCCGTAGGTGTCCTCCGTCGCCAAGTTAGGGCATGGAAGATTGAACTGCTCGGCCTCATCTTCTACTCCGTCTAGCAGTTCATCGTGTGGTAAATTAAAACCCTCTTTTTACTGTCTTTTTGATATTATAGATTCATCCTTTCTACCAAAAGTGGTTTCTGCCTCCACAAATTTGGATCTATCCTGTCTGCATCTCATATAATGCCTAGTATATTCACTTATGCTTCACACATAGTTAGATTCCTAACTTGTACTTATTCTTGGATTCGTACAAATCTGGAACCAACTCTCAACATATAAGTGAATGTCTTCGCGCTATCAGGGTCAATGTCTTCTAAACTGATTTATGTTCAAAATCTTCTGAGAATGCATATGACCTCTTCCCCTTCCCTCGCCTCTCTAATGCTGTCACAGGTACATGTCCGTGGGAGAATCCCTTGGTTCTCATAGTCTGCATTCATTTGTAGAATTCTTACAGCATCACATCAACTCTCCCGAAGCCAGTTCCTGTCTGACCAGCAGACGGAAGCCTTGACAGTGTTGAAGCCATTCAGTCTGAACTTCATGGCAACAGAGAAGTCTGCAAGGAAGGGTGGCAGACAGCGTCGTGGGAACACCTCAAGAGATTTGCCTCCTGACCTCTATGAGTTGTACAAGACAGATCCAGAGGAGGACTACAATCAGTGAAAACCCCGAATCCAATGGATTTGAAGATATTGGGCAGAACAATGGTACAAGTACAGGTTCGTGACCCAGGAATATGCTGAGAAGAATGCCATCAAGCGACCCTGGGGAGACATTTGTACAAAAATCTTCCACCCAGGTCCAGAGCTGAAGCCATTGAACAAGGCTTCTACCCTTGCATGGTCCGTGGACCGCAGCCTGAAGATGCCGACCCATCTTCATTGCTATCGTGTCGTGACGACAATCTGTTCAAGCGCAACTTCAAGTTTGCCAAGAACTCTGCCAAAGAAAACAAGAAGTCGCGGGGATTAGACTTCAATCCAGGCCCCTCTGCTCCTCGTGCCGATGGCACACCTGAAGCTGAACCCAATCTTGTTGGGCCCGTCTACAACCTAGAGGGTCTCATCACTCATATTATGGTTCAAGGGACAGCCGTGGATGAGCCTGCAGACGACGCTGATTCTGACGAAGCGCCTGCACCACCGAAGCCAAAGAAGCTGAAGAAACCTAAAGCTTTGAAGCCTTCCCCTGCACCAAAAGCTTCATGAGTGAAGCCTCTGGTCACTGCTCCTCCTGCACCAAGTGTGTAGTCTGAAGATCACTCACGCATCTCCAAGACTGAGAAGAAGAACAAGAAGCCTATGCACACCACTGGTCCAGTTCTGACCCCTACTGCTGTTCTGAGGAACGAGAATGACGCCATTGATCTGTCAAGTGACGACGATCTTGCTGATGACACTCTTGAGCAGCTGATAAAGAGCAAGCAAGAGGCGGAAATCTTCAATGATTTGCCTCTCTTTGACGTGGAAGTATTGAACAACTTCATTGATGAGTGGTTTGACACCCCAATCTCAGCTTTGACGATCTACAACTTCCCATTGGCCTGAGCGTCTCCTTCCATGGCGCCATTGCTCCTGAGCTGGCTCTTGCTCAGAAAATTGTTGAGCTGAAGCACAAGATCGATTATGAAAAGGCTCAGTTCAAGAAGCACATGGCCAAGCTCAGCGTGGCAGACGTCCAAAACTTCAAGGTCATGTTGTATGAGCTCAAGGAAGCATTTCACAAGAAACGTGATGAAGCCAAAGGTTCTCGTGAGCGCATGAAGGTTCTTGCTGCCAAGTGTGTTCAACCTTACAATGAAGCTGAGAAGCGCAAGGCACTTGGGCATCCTGGCATCGACCCTAAGATGGCTGCCAAGCAGAAGAAGAAGCCATTTGTGGACCAAAGTGAACCATCCAGGCGGGAAGAACCTCGCATTGTCTTCCCAGCCAGTATGACAGGCGTGAAGCCTAAGGTCCCCACAGTGGCTTCAGAGCTTCAGAAGACAAGGGCAGATGAAGCCAAGGCCAGAAAGCGCAAGACCAAGAACACCACTGATGATGCTCCACCCACCAAGAAGCGCAAGACCAAGAAGAGAGATCGGGCTGCTCCCACAGAGCCCCTTGTAGTCGAGCCGATTTCTGTTGCTCGTCCTGAATCTGCACAACAAGAACGTCGAATGATAGTTCATGAGCCTGCTTCCACAGAGGCTCCTGAGGCTGAAGACCTTCCAGCTGTTGACCCCACCGCGGCTGAAGACATTGGTCATCAAGACAATGTTGAAGATGATGAAGTCCTTCCTCAGATCGAGCACAACGTGGTATCATCGCCTGTTCTTACGAACAGCGAACTCATCAGCATTGGTTGTCCATTGACGCCAACTGCTCAGGATGACTCATGGGCTGATCACCCACAAGACTCCCCCCGTCAAGAAGAAACACCTGTTACTCCCACAACTCAAGTCACCACTCCGGTGATCGAAGATGAAGACTTTGTGGCCCAACCAACTCCATCTCCACAAGCGTCGCCAGCATTTCGCAGGCTTCGCAAAGGACCAAGGCCACAGGTCACTCTGTCAAGTGTTCTAGAAGGAGAAGAGCGCCAATCCGTTTCACGCCAAGTCTTTCCTGAAGCCTCTCCAACTGTGAACAACCCCGAGACTGAAGCCAATATGACTGAAGATATTCCAGCTGCATCAACCGATGACCAAGAAGAACCAAGAGAAGAAGAAGCGTGTGTTGCTACACCCCCTACCAACCAAGTTGTTCTCGAGGAGAATGTGTCTGACCCTCCAGCTACTCAAGTGGAGGTTAACAACATTGAGGCGGCCACAAACACCAACACTGAAGCCAATGACGTTGTCATGGCTGAAGCTAATGTGGCGCCTGAAGTCAATGAGGTGCCTGAAGTGATAGCACCTGAAGTCAATGCTGCACCTGATGCCAATCTGCAGCCTGAAGTCGCTGCCACTGCCACTGCCACTGCTCCTATACCGCCTCCCAGGCCACATACTATTGAGCAAGCATACAACTATGGTCAGCTGGTCACTGTCAGATGGCCTATTCTGGTTCCTCCTCCTGCTGCTGGTCCGCAATTTGACTATCATGTCGAGCACAGGCCTCAGGTCCAGAAGCCTAAGCCAAGACTGCCCAGGTTTCCAGGTATTGCAACTTCACCAGGGTCCTTCAATGCTAATGGCTTCATTGCGCACAACACTTTCTTTGATAGCGCCAAGAACCCCTATTCCAAGCCAAGGATTTCATCAGATCGGTTCTGGAGCTATCAGCAGTGCAGTTATTATTCATGTGTTCTTTACGATCAAGGGCGCATCTTTCCTCATATGCGTCTTGACTGCGAAGCCATTGTTGGATTGCCATGCCTTGAAGAAGCCCTTGACTGCTTCCGTGATGCTGGCTTGCTAAACTTTGTGACTGATAAGGAGCATTGGAATGAAGAACTTCTCCTTCAATTCTATGCCACCCTCCACATTCGCGGCTACAACAGGGATCCGAAGACTTGGGTCCTTGAGTGGATGACAGGCAATGTCCATCATGAAGCCAAAGCTTTTGACATCATTGAGCTAACCGGCCTGCCCACTCCAGGAGAATTATATGAACCTGGTTGTCAGCTTCACCGCAATGCTTTGGAGAGTATCTTCATAAGCCAGAGCCCAACATGAGCCAAATGCTGAGCATGATGAAGCCTCTGCCACATGACGCTGATTACCCAAAGGAGTTCTTTGTCGAAGACCTAGAGTATCTGCCCCGCACTATTTATCACATCATCAGGCGAACTCTATGGCCTGTCAAAGGACATTCTTCAGCAGCAAAACTTGAAGGAGCAATGAAGACTTTGGTCTTTTATATCTTCAACGGCATCAGCTTCAATGCTCAAGACTTCTTTATCAGGCAGTTGGCTGCATCTGGCTCTGATCTCTTTGGACTGAAGTTCTACGCTCCGTGGGTCATGCGCCTCATCAAGCTACACTCAGCTGTCAACTATCAGCCCTCTGCTCGCAACCATCTGATCTTTCTGCCAGAGGTTGATATGTCAGTTGAAGCCATATACCCAGAGCCTGCCAAGGAGCCTGTTTGTCTTCACAATGCTGATCACCAAAGCTTCACGCAACCCATTGAAGGAGTCCAGGCCGTCACTCGTGTTTATCCTTTGGTTGGAAATACACACTTACCTCACCGTGCTAAAACTGAAGCCACTGAAAGCACTATTGCTCAAAGGCCTTGGAAGCGATCTCGTGTTCTCAATGACCGAGAACTTCTCGTTGCCCTGCATCAGAAACAGGATAAGCTTCACTTCTGGCTGAAGTGTCAGATGCAAAGCCTCTTGGTGGACGTCAATCGTATTCGCAATGTTGCCACCAAGAATGCCTTTGTTACTCATGAAACATGTCGGAGGTCATGGAAGAGTTTGACATTGCTGAGTGCTGAAGTAGATCTTCAAGACGATGGCTTCACTGAAAGATTCAAGTTTGACTCCACTCCTCCAAGGAATGTTGTCTTGCGTCGAACTCCGTCTCTTGAAGACTCTGATTATTCCTCCTCCGCTGCAACGGTGAATGCAAGAGTGATCGATGATCAAGATTATGCTACTTCACCACCTCCAACTTCAGCACGTATCGACACTGCACCAAGTTCGTCTGCACCGCCAAACCCCGACGCCGACCCTGCATCCTCTCCTACTCCTTCTGGGAACGAGTAGAGGCTCTATGTCTTCAAACCTTTTTGGTCCTTACTGACAAAAGGTGGAGAGGCATATGAGTTGATAGTCTTCAAGCGGGTCCATATGGGCGGTTGCTTTATATTTTGCCTAGTGTTTACAACTCTCGCTTTTGATACATTTGGTTCTTTGAGTTGTAACACTTAAACTTGATGGTCGTCTGCTACTTTTCTGCTATTCTGTGATGCGATGATAAATTCCGCATGTGCGAGGATAAATCCGCACTTAGTCATTTTGCAGACGTCCATTTTTCATTATGCATGTCATTATCTTCGTTATATCAAATCATGCATGATGAATTGTCTTCATAAGTTGAAGAGGATCTCCACAAGTACAACCTGCCATGTGCATTTGCATTCCAAAAGCAAATTACTTATATGCACATCTTCAGGGGGAGCCTTTTGCTACTTATGAAGACAATACCTAAATCCTTTACAATTTCACATACTTTTATCCCCGTTGAAAACTTCAACCAGTTTGTCATCAATCACCAAAAAGGGGGAGATTGTAAGTGCATCTAGTGCCACCCCTAGTTGGTTTTGGAGTATTGACGACAAACCTGGTTGAGGGACTAATGTGTTTGTGAGAATTGCAGGATAACACAGGTAGTAGTCCCTCATTGATTCTGTTTACCTACCGGAGATGACCCCTAAAAATGTATGAAGACATTGAAGACAATGGTGGTATGTGAAGATATTCACATTGAAGACTATGACAAGAGAAGGCATTGCGTGAAGACTATGGAGCGCGAAGACTTAGTTGTTTCGTTGTTTCCTTTTCTTCTTTGTTGAGTCGTAGGAACCACCGTACTGTTAAGTGGGGTCCCAGTGAACAAAGTCAGAGTGACTGAAGTGATGCTCAACCAAAATCCTATGTCTTCGAGCGAAGACAATGAGAGCAAATCTTATCCAGAGCTGGATGAGTCAGCTTTACTTGTAGCCCAAGTAAAGTTGTCGCGTGTGTTTGAAATCTGACCGTTGGAACACGTGTCAGTTCCTTAGTGACCCAGGGTCATTTTGGACAAATCAGGTCGGGTTGCCTAGTGGCTATAAATAGCCCACCCCCTACACCATAAATTGGTGGCTGCTCAGAGTTAGTGCACGGCTTTTGTCGTTTGAGAGCAACCCACCTCCGAAGCTTTTGAGAGAGAGAAATCCTTGCGAGGACAAAGCCCAAACACCCAGAGCCAAAGAGTGTTAGGCATCACTGAAGTCTTTCTGTCCGCGTGACCTGAAGACTTGTTACACTTGAGGACTGTGAATCCTCCAGCCGGTTAGGCGTCGCGTTCTGAGCATCCAAGAGTCATTGTGGATCGCCGGTGAACGAAGTCTGTGAAGGTTTGGAAGTCTACCTTGAAGACTTACCAGAGTGATTGGGCGAGGACTGGGTGTCCTTAGCTCAAGGGGAATAAGGTGAAGACGCGGTCTTCTGAGTTGAATCTCAGTCTCCCTAATCAGACGTACAGTTGTCACAGCAACTGGAACTGGTCCAACAAATCCTGTGTCCTCAACAAGTGACTGGTTCTATCCTCTCCCTCTCCTTACTTACAGTTCGTCTTCGTGAAGTCATTGCCTATTTGCTTTACCTATTTGTCTTCACTGTGTGACTACTATCGTTGTTTGGCTTCATACCATCTTCCATCCTGATCCTTACTACCTAGCTGCTATTAGTCTTCGTGCTTTCACTTCATTGCATACTTGACTATGGGTTGCTTAGTGTAGTTTACCTTCTGCTGCATATCAATAGGTTCATTTCTATTGTTTGTCTTCGAAACTCTCATGTTTTCAAGACTTCCATAAAAATCGCCTATTCACCCCCCCCCCCTCTAGTCGATAACTAGCACTTTCAGTCTACTATCACAACAGTCTAAGTTTCAAGACTAAATCCATATGAAAATAGGAAACATATCTCTTCTAAATGGAAGAAGGTAGTGACGTTATAAAATTCACCAACAAATCAACTCTAGTTTGCGAAGAGCCTCCTTTCTTGATGCATCGGGTTGCTTTGTCCTTCAGATCTTTTGCCCTTCGCCTCATTTCTCCACCTACTTCTTGGCACAACAAGTTTCGAACATTCCTCTCAATCTCCCCCCTCTCCAACTTGCCCTCTAACTCAAATCCTATCTTCCACACCTCCTGGACATACCTTGCATTTATCATCTGGTCGGCGAAATGGGGTCTACATAGCATTGGAACACCCTCACTTATGCTCTCCAACGTCGAGTTCCAGCCATTATGGGTCCAAAATCCACCAACTGCTTGGTGCCCAAGAACTTCTTGTTGTGGGGCCCAACTCACCACCATTCCCGTACCTTGTACCGCTTCCTCAAAGCCATCAGGTAGGCCTACCTTCTCTGAACCATGAAGCAAGTCATGCCTGATCACCCAAAGAAATGGAATGCGGCTATTGGCCAAGCCCAATGCAGTCTCCATTAGCTCTTCCTTGTCCATCGACGCCAAGCTCCCAAAGCTCACGAACAAAACAGACTCGTCCTCCTGCTTGTCCAGCCAATCCAAACAAGTCCGATCTGGAGCCAGCAGGCTGCTCTGGGGACCTGAAGATATCTTGTGAAGCGGACCAATCGCGTACACTGGGACACCCACGCTATCATTGACCTTTTGAAGCTCAACATCTTCGAGGTCACAGAATGTGCTGAAGATGACACCGGAAGAACACCTTACTGATTCCACGATGCATTCTAGACAGGTGGAGATTGTTTCATGTGGACTTGTGGTTGAGAAGACCATATCTCGCACCCGGAGTGGTTGGAGATCGTCCAGTGGCATGTTGAGTTGTGAATGGTCTGAAATTTTGGTAAGAAAATGCTCAACCACCAGGTGACGTAGTGAGGATGCATATGCATTAGTAGGAAACTAGAACCATAAATATGTGAGCCTAGTTATTAATGAATGGTGACTGTGATTGTGATTGTGGTTGCGTGTAGTAGCGTGCATATGTGAATGCGAGTATATTGTAAGAGGTGGCTAGGGGAAAGACCCTAGTGCACTCGTGTGCGCTGCCCCATGAAATCCCACCAACCAATCCTCTCGAGAACCGTGCATCCACTATATATATAATTCGCCTTTGTGTCGTAGTCGAACCACCAAATCATTTAACCACTCGTATTTTGAAGCCACTCATCTGTACCAAGTGTGCGGGACGATAATTTTCACTTTCAGTTTCAGACTTGTTTCAGCACCAACCGAAATGAATTTCAGTGATTTTAGTTTGCGGTCTGATGCAGAAATATTCACTTGGAATTCAATTCAATATTTAGAAAGACTTGAAAATATTTTGAAAAGTATTTGAATTCCTGTGTACTGCTGAAATTGTTTAAATATTTTGACCGAAAGATAAATATTTCAGTGTCTACTGAAATTATTGAAATTCAGTGAATTTCATCGACAAACTTACCAAAAGTTAAAACCATGTGCGGGACCCATGAAAAACTTGAAAATATTTTGAATAGTATTTGAATTCTTGTGCACTGCTGAATTTGTTGAAATATTTTGACCGAAAGATAAATATTTCAGTGTCTACCGAAATTATTGAGATTCAGTGCATTTCATCGAAAATCTCACCAAAAGTTAAAACCATGTGCGCGACCCACCTCCAAGTTATGTTGTCGATGCCAAAGCATGCTCTCTCAACTGCCAACTACTCCTGTCAAATCATCTCCTGTAAAAAAAAACTCCTCTCCCTTCCTCACTAGTCCCTAGCATGCAGTAAAAAAACTTTACGAACCTGTCTGCTTGCTCGTAGCATCTAGCTCACTGTATACTTATAAACTCATTTGGCCTTAGCTCTCAAATTTGGCCTAAATTTAGTGCAAAAGGCGGGATGTAATCGCCTAATCATCAACTCTGACAATTTGGAGGTGATTCAAACCATGCAGGACGGAGGACAGTCAGCGGGAGCGGCGGCAGCAATCTTCGATGAATGCTATCACTATGCTTGTGATTTTATCATGACTAAATTCGTACATTATAATAGAGAGGCAAATAAAGTAGCACATGAACTTGCTAGAGTAGCTAGATTTTTTTCGACTTCGGATTGGTTTGAGGAGCCTATTAGTGAAATTGTAACGTTTCTCACAAACAATGTATTGGTTATTGCTAATGAATAAAAATTTATTTTATTTCAAAAAAAATACTTATAAACTCATTTTAGCTGGCCCTAATAATTCTGTACGCCCAAAAGCTACATGTAACTATTTATAGGAAACTAAATCTACTATTCCCTCTGTTCACTTTTATAACACGTTTTAGATAGCTTGGATAGAAATCAGCCGTCTAGAACGTTTTATAAAAGAAAGGGAGGGAGTAGCATTTGTTAGTACAATTACTCTAATAATGATATTCCAACGACAGTTATGACCCAACTGTACCACCTGAAAATGTCACATCAACATCATAACTTGGACAATTCATTTAGGCTGGTCATAGTGGGGAGTAACTTAGCTAGTAACATGCATATGTTACTAGTCTATATTACTACCTTCATAGTGCATAATATCATAGATTAGTATTATAGGTGGTCTCATTTATTGTCATGCATGACACATAGTAGCATCACATTATGTTACGGTATCTACCTATGTTACTATAATCATCTCTCTTTTTTTAATTGCCTGCCACATAAGCATGTTTGCGAGTTTCAAGTGCATGATACTACTTATGTTACCCCCACTATGGCCAGCCTTACAGAAGTGGGAATTAAAAAAAAAATTAAACCTACAAGGCATGACACCCAGATGGATTTTTTTTCTATACTTAATCACCGCCGACAGAACAGTACTTCACGTATTACCATTGATGATCAATACGCTAGTTTTCAGTGGATCTCACCTAGTCACGCAAAATAACTAATAACTATATGTCTCGAAATAGCCTTTTGCCGCGCTTTATAAATAACGTGAACAATACAACAAGGTACACGGTCGAATGATAGTGATAAAACAAATCTAAACATACAACATGAAGCATAGAACGTCCTAATACATCACCATGACCCGACAGCCGGCGTCATTGCTCCACGACAATGCCCTTAAGGGGGTTACGGCGCCAAGCGTCGCCGGTGCCGAGTCCGCAGACATGGATTTTCATCTGGAACCCTGCTGGTATAGGGAAGATGCCAGCGACAACATCCTCAAGAAGATAACGACACCCAGAGGCATCGCTGTCGTCAGCACCAAAGCACAAAAGTTTCACTTGGGAACTCCTCCGCCCTACTAGGAGACACAAGGCCACCACTGCGACGAAGATCAGCCCGTCCAAATCAGATTTCGGCGCCACCACCTCCACTAGAAGAGAGCGGACCAAAGCCTTCCGCCGCTACTCCTCTTGCCACCCACACAACCGAGATTCGAAGCCACCACCGCCACTAAGGAGCCCGATGGAGAGCAAAGCCCACCTTCCGAGGCCGCCACCCCGGCATCCAAGGACGATCCCTACACCGACGCCATAACAAGCAGATGCCACCCCCAAGCAACCTACGGAACCCCGCCAATACATGCTCGGAGGTGACCGAAGCAAGCACAAGGAACAGCCTGCCCCGACCAAGGGGGCCGTGTCAACACCTGCCTCGGTGGGCCAGCCCGCACCGCCGGACAACTGCTAGCCAACACTACTAGGAGGGGCAGGTGTCGCCCCATCAGATATGGCTGTCCAGATGTAGAGGGAAGAACACCGCGGCATCCGGCACCTCCGGCCGCCCTGTGGCAGCTAGCACCTCCGGACGCGAATCGCCATCACCTCCGTCGGCCCCCACAGCATGCTCTGCCACCGCTGCGCCACCATCGAGGGCCACCACACAACCTAGCACACCGGACATAGCAAGCCCCGGGAGGAGACCGCCACATGCCCACCGCACGAAGTCCACCTCCGCCACATCGCCACCTCCACCGAGCACTACAGAGACGGCCGACTGCGACCCAAGCTGTCCCAACGCGCCCGAGCCCGAGCCGCCCGCCAGAACCGGCCGCAGTCACGTCAGGTGCCGCCGGCGCATGGCTGGGCACGCCCCACCCCAGCACAGCCCACCAAGCCATAGGCAAGACCTTGGCACGCCCCACTGCATCTCCACGACCGCGCATCGCAGCGCCCAGGCACGACGACGTCGGCCTGCGCCAGCCCCTGCCGCGCGAGGGCATGAGGAATCCCCGCCGGCACCGGCGCCAGCCGGGCTTCGCCTGGTCGCGCCCTCTAGCAGTGGCGGGAGGGGAAGGAGGGGAAAGGAAGTGGAGAGGCGGCCGATGGCTAGGGTTCCTCCCCTGCCATCCGCGGGGCCGCCTGAGGAGAAGGGGAAAAGGGGGGTTTGATAACTACATGTCGGTAGACACTGCCCCCTGCTCGAGTGTACACATCAGTACAATAACAGTTTATTTCCGGGAAAATAATCATTACAAAAACTTTTGATTAGATAATATATTCTGGAAAATATTACCATCAGTGTTAGTCTTTAAAGTCCAGTTTGAAAAACTAACTTTAAAAAAGCTTGAAACATTTATTAATTACTTAGAAAAATCCAGAACATATTTCGATCAGTGTTAGTTTTTACGGTCCACTTTCAAAAAGTTACTTGTGCAAAAGCTGGCATTGCCAGACTGGTTGCATTTATTAGAAGGAACATTTAGAAGATCCCATCCTGAGATGTGCCGGCCTCTGTATGGCACAGATAGCGTGACGTGTATATAAAATAAAATAGTGCGGTTTGCCTCAGGGACGGACCGTTTGGTCCATAGGTGTATATACATTCTAAAAAACCCATGAAAGAAAACCCCCGTTGGCTACAGGTAAAAAAACAATTGTTTGGTCAAAATAATGTGAATAGTGACTTGTATATACCAATAATTTTTTGCATTTTTGCCCTCAAGTCAATGCCATGTTTTTATTCGTGAAAATTTATATACTGGTACAAAAGAAAGTCAAGTTTATTAAAAAAACTTCTGAACTTTTTTGACTATTTTCTGTAATTATTAATTTTTTCCCTATATAGGGTGTATGTACTCCCAGGAACCAAGGGGTATTTCCCCGTTACACATGCATCTTAAGGCAACAAGAAACGCGTTGGATTTTGGGAGTGCTTACCATCAAGAGTCATTCGTTCGCGTCGACGAAGCTACTTTTATGTTTACTTTGATTTGCTTGCTTCCATCTCAATGCTAGTCACTCTAAGTATTGTCTTGCCATGAGTCCTCCAATACCAGTTGTTTTTATCCATACGTGACTACTTTTGCATGCAGTCGCACTCAACTCAAGGTGCCATCTATATTTCTTTTACAACTCATTCTTGGGAGTTGCATTTGGTGTAATTGTTCTATATTTCCCTTTCCAATTGGTGCTTGCTTTAGTGGGTTTTCTGATTTGTTGATTGTTTATTTATGTTTTCTTACCAAATTTCAATGCAACATAGGATATGTGCTTCGTCTCCTGTCCGGACTAACTGGATAGCAGTTGATGCCTCCTTTGGTTCATAGGATAGAAATGTTATAGGAATAGGAAAGTCATAGAAAGTGAGATGACATGCATCTCAATTCCTATAGCTAGAGAAAGAGATGTCATTTGATGGATAGGATAGGAATTTTTCATTGAGTCCAAGCTAATGTTTTTTTTCCTCCAAAATGTAAAGGATTGATTCCTATCCTACATAGGGATAGAAATTCTTTCCTACAAACCAAAGGGTTTCAAAGGAATTTTTCCTTTGCAAATCATCTCCTATAGAATTCCTATAAAATTTCTACAAACCAAAGGAGGCCTGAGTTGCAACTTTCTCCCCAACCGTGGATGTACAATTTCTTTGCTGGCACCTCATCCTGACTATCCTACGAGTGAGATATGTAACTTCATATATTTCCCCAGCCATCTGTCCAGCAATCGATGTGACACTAAAATTGGTTTCTATAGTACTAACATTGGTTCCCTGGAGCCCGTGTATGATACCTAGTTTTGTAGACTTGCCGTGAGAGTTTCAATAGTGAAAGCGGATATAATTTTTGCTATCATATTCAAAATTTATATCTTTTTACAAAACATAATTAAATGCATGTGAAGACATAGCACTGCACTGTGGTAACCCATGTACTACATCTTGTGTGCCTGGATGTTCATGTTGCCATGCATATTGAGAACCACGTGGGGCCAAATTTATTACTCTCTCCGATCCATATTAATTGTCATTGATTTTAGTACAACTTTGTATGGTGGAGTACTAATTTTGTTATAAGTCGGGAAAAGTATGTTTTTCTTTCCATTTAAAAGCGTGAGCTCCAGGAAGTTAAATAGTCCAGCTGCACTATTAAGACTTCAGGTAAAAAGAATTCTTCTAATTCAAGAACGTTTCAACTATTACAGGAATATATTTGACGGTTTAAAAAATAATGTTTGGCTTGCGTTATAAAATGTGTCATTAGTTCTAAACAATGCTCCATGTATTAAATAAAAAATGTCTCCGACAACACCGAAATGTCCATGAAAACTTTTCTAACTATCCAAAACTCATCCTAAAGCATTGTAGAAAATAACACGAACGTCAATATAAAACAAATCCCGCAAAAAAAATATAAAAGAAATTGACATGACTCAACATCGGGAAACTACATAAATGAATTTAGTAAAGAAAAAGAAATGGCATGCATCCAGATGAATATGTTCTTCCATTAGTGCAGTGTCATGAATGTACATGACCCCCCAAAATTTCTATGTCGCCTCTCCATTTAATGTGATGTGTTTGCTGGTGTACGCTCAACTAACTCGCTAAACACTTTATTTCACGGACTCAAAGCATAGTGTTTTTCGATATTGTGATGTCCATGTTCTTCGCATCAGCTGAAATTTATCTACGTTGTTAGATATTAATTGTTATTAATGGAATATTAAATTGCTAGTTTGTAAATATTTGTTACGCTCAGTTTTAAGTTAATTTTGATACAATAATATACCAACAAATATGTAATATTGCCGGCCCTAACTATCTATGCACAATATGGATTTCGTCTGAAAACCCTAGGATACTATAAATGGATGTAGTCTTTTCACTTAATGAATATTTAACACAATATATATATATATCATATTCAGGATTTATATGGTGTTCCATGAAAAAAAAAGTTTCCTTCAATTTGTAGTTATACTATGTATTAAACGTCCAACTGAACTAAGCAATCCCAAGGGGGGGGAAGGTAAATTAAACGTGTGAGATGATCTCATAACAGTACCTCCGTTTGTTTGTCAGGTAGAGGGATGTACCTTGTGGTGGGAGGAGGCCCTTGTCGCAGAGCGCCGGGAAGGCCATGAAGGCGACGAGGCAGGCCGCGCCGGCCGTACGCAGCACCAGCGTCGGCACGCCGAGCCGGTCGGCGACCACCTGCATCCCACGGAGGTTGGAGTCCAGCACGAGGCACACCGCCGCTCCCTCCTCGTCCTCCTCCAGCACCGCGCGGAGGCTGTCCTGGAAAGGCGCCTGCAGGCGCTCGTTGATGCGCAGCACCGCCCCAGCGAAGTCGGCGTTACTGCCGGTGGGGACGAGGTCGGCGGTAGGCACGCCGGCGCCGACGGGCACGAAGCGGTAACCCGCGGGGTAGCGCTCAGGGTCCGGGGCGTTGAAGGCGGCGTGGAAGATGGTGACGCGGAGGCCCCGGGCGTGCAGCACGTCGGCCAGCTGCAGCATCGGGTTGAGGTGTCCCTGAAACGGCAGCGGGAACATCAGCACGCGCCGGGTGGCAGTGGCGCCGCCAGAGCTCTCCGCCGCGCTGGCCATGGCTTTTGTTAGGAAGGAGGAGAGTGCCTGATTGCTGAAAGACTCCAGCAGTGTTGGCTTTCATATAGAGAAAGACTCGTAGGGATTAGTAGTTGGCTAACTGGATTGGATCGAAATAAACGAGGATCGAGTGATTGATGAGCGCATTGATTGAGTTAGAGCGGGAGAAGGTGGTTGGATGATACTGGAGGCAAGGACGAGGATTGAGTGTGTGGAGGACAACGCCGACCACATCCTAGCACACTACGGATACGCACGAGAGGTGTGGCATTCCTGCTTCCACACATGGAGAATCACCATACAGGTTCCGCCCACGGATGTTACTTTCTTGCAGTGGTGGCTAGGCCAGAGGATGCGCTTCAAAGGAAAGATGAGGAGAGGCTTCGATTCCGTTAAAATTCTAATTGTGTGGTCCCTTTGGAAACAGCGCAATGTGTGAGTGTTCAACAACATATTGAGGTAGAGAACGGCGTTGCAACTTAAGACAGAGATACTAGAAGAAACAGACGAGTGGAGAAATGCCGGTCTAGGCGGAGTCGGTGCTCTAGATCCTTTCGCGAGAGAGTAGCCATTTAGTGATAGGGTGTAGGCGTTGGTGTGGGTTCTCCCTATGACTTGTTCGCATCTAGTCAGGGATCTTGTACATAACTTTCTGCCTTTTATAAAAATACAGTAGGCCATTGGCATACTCTTGAAGAAAAAAGTGTGTGATCGAATTAGGGAAATGTGTTAGAGGAGCATTACTAGCAGATCCCATAAAAAGGACCCCCGGCCCGGGAAATTCCAGCTGATATGCGGGTTTTGCCTTTTTGGCGGCCCAAACAGGCACTACATATCAGCCGGCCCATAAAAAACAGTGTGACCCGGATATGCGGCCCTCCGCTGCTATATACACTGGCACCGGGGAGCATTTAGGGTTAACCTTTGCTTAAAAATAAATTTTAGGGTTAACCTCTCGGACCCCCTCCGCCGCATTTCGTCTTCCCTGATCCGTCGCTTGCCTTAGACAACTACGGTGAGAAATTCCGTCCGCCTCTCCTCTGCTTTGTGCCCTTCTTCGGAAGATTGATGGCCGGCAGTACCGGTGGAAGCCGTGGAAGCCTCGTCGGGTTGCCCCAGGCAAGCGCGCATGAAACAACGTGCGGAGACCGGCAGCTCCAGTCGCGTCGTGGAACCATGGCGGTCGAGGCAAGCGCGGGACCGCCGCCGGCTCCCCAGACTAACGGGCGAAACCCTTGGGCCAACTTCGATCACCTAACAGTTGCCAACTACCCAAAATTCAATCCAATCCAGAGATGCTCCTCTTCGTTCCAACTGCCTCTTCCCCTCTTTGCCACCACCAAGTTCTTAAGAAATTTCTTTCAATACTTATTCCCAGGAAATTATGTATATAAATCTGAGAGATATTTTCTTTTATTCTGTTCTTTATGTTATAAGTGAAAAACTAAGAACGCCATGGTAATAGTTCTAGAAAAAATTTCATAATGATCTTAGGATGCTTTTGAAAATCTCATAAATTATTCTCTTTTTAAAAGCTATAATAATAATAATAATAAAGAGAAAGGTGCAATTAATCATTGCAATCAAACCTATTGTATCACGTCACATAGACACGAACGAAATTGCCACAGGCCATCGGTGAAAGGGACAATTTCTATCTTTACGGTTTATAGTGCTTGACTCTAGTTATTTTTATTAAATGGATGTGTACCACAAAGTATTTGTCATTCAGGGGGTGTTTGTTTCCAGGGACTTTTTTATGTAGGGACTAGAAAAAGTCCCTCTTAGAGACTTTTTTACCAAACGGGAGGGACTTTTTAGGGACTAAACTAGGCATTTAGGACTAAATGAAGAAGACTCTCAAGGAGAGTCTTTTTGGGACTTTTTGGGACTTTTCCAATAATGCCCCTCCATGCACCCATTGGCCCGCCACCCCATGGTGTTGTTTGATTGTTATTTTTCTATATACTAGGGGCAACATGGTCATTTAATAAACTCTAGGAAGGGACTAAGGACTTTTTAGTCTCTGGAAACAAACAGGGAGGGGCTTTTTAGGGACTAGGGACTTTTTAGTTGGGACTAGAAAAAGTCCTAGGACTAGAGAACCAAACACCACCTCAATACTCCGTTGAAATCTTTGATATGTTTATGGGACACACTACCTCGAATTAAATGAGTACGGACATTTCCCGAAAGTGCGTAGGAGCACTCAACGACTCAGCCCACCAAAATCCCACCCATTCATTAGCGTCGGGATTCACATCTCCTATATTAACCAGTTTGTATTACGTCATATGTCTCTCACATGCTTTTCCCATATTAATGCATGTACTTATGTCCTAACATTGTCAGATAGCACTGGCACAACCGGCCAACCACCCAAAGGCCAAACAATCAATGCTCACGATGCCTCCCACCCCTCTCCTCTCCCCATGCACCAACCCTTCTTCCCTAGGACACAACTTCTTCCTCATGAATCATCTCCCCAAATCCTTTTCTACAGCTCCTGCACTTCTTCCCCAATCTTGTGCTACACTTGTTCGTCGTTGTTTTTTGCGTCCTATGCACCGCGTCTGCCCTGGTCAATGACTCCATGTACTGCATGCCCGAGGCCGCCAGCGTCCTAGTCGTCATCGTCACCGGTAATAAGTCATCGACGTCCTGGTCTGGTCGTCCTCGTCACAAACAAGCTTAGCATGGTCGTCCTAAGTCTCAGTGCTCAAGGTCGTTGGCTCTTCCTACTCGCGACCGGCTTCCTTGACATGGCCTTGCCGCCCTTGCGCATGGCTTCCTTGATGGCCATGAACATGCTTCGCTCCACCCCAGCTTATTTGCATGTGACAAAACAGAGTCGTGGGGCCCTAAATAAATGCGATTCAATGTGCCGTTGTATTACCAGTGAGTATTTATCCTTTATTGGTTCAAAACAAATTAAACTGCATTAATTGCATGCATCCCAAGACAATAACGGACGTGTAGATTTCGGTGGGCTGCTTCGCCGAGTGCTCTTCGTCCACTTCCGGACATTTCTTGAATTACTATTGACATATACCCAAGCACGTTATATTAGGATTTCGCTGCCAATTAACAAAAACCTGCACCAATCCCTGAACTAACTATGAGTGGCTCTGATTCTAGGGGGTACGTCGCCGTGCCCTCCTCGACTGCGTCCATAGTAAATCCCTTTTTTTTTTAGAATGTCGTATCAGAGTTTTTTCGGAGAGACATTCGCTCAAGTCTCAAGTGCGCGCGCGCGCTCTCTCTCTCTCTGAGCATTTTCAACGGGGCGCTTCGCCTCGGCGCGGTATAATTCTTTTAAAGCGCTAAAATAGTCTTTTTGCGTGCAGGAGCGATGAAGAGGTTTTCCATTGCACAAAAACACGGCGCCCAATCCGATGGTCCCACCTGCAGCAGCCCCAGCGCACACCCATGCGCTAAAGTGTGCGGCTCTATTTTACAGCGTCTGCTGGAGCGCTATTTTTTGTGTCCGGCGCAAAAAAAGATGGTTTTTAGCGCGTGAGGCTTTTTTGGGCCCCTGTTGGAGAAGCTCTAAGGACCTCGCATGCACTATACTACTACCCCTTGTCATTGCATGTTCCGCGACGCATTCACCGTCATAGGACCACTGGGTCGCGTTAGAGCGCCTTCGCCGGAGGACGCCGATGGGCTAAGCCCCCGTCGGCTAACGGCGGTGGCAGGACATCTCTGCGCGCGCCTCGGCGCGTCTTCATAGTGGGGGAGGCTTGGCCTCCCTCCTATATTGCAGCGCGACTCTGGCCGGCGGGCCGGCGGCTGGAGCACCTCGACGGATCTGGACCGGGAGCTCGTAGTGGCAGCCTAGTGCGGCTGGATCTGGAGCTTCGGGGTGGCAGCCCGTGCTTCCCGCCCGGTGATTCTGTTCTGGTGGTGTGCATCGTGCCGGCTACGGCTCTTCGTCAGTGGCTTGACTTGGGAGGCTGTCGGATCTGAGCATGATTGGCGGTTTTGGGTCACTGGTTCTTTCGGCCGGTGATGAAGTTTGTGGTGTCTTCTGCTTGGTCATGGCGCGATAGTTTGTGGAAGGATCAGATCCAGCGCTGCAGCGGGCTCCTCATGCTGCGCCTGCGCCCGCTGCTGTCGGGAAAAAAAATTCTGCCAGTAAAACTTGTAAGATGAGCAGAATTTAAACCAAATTCCCCATATTCATCGACCGATCGTTAGCGATATGCTATGTTGATACGATACGATCGGCGGGGTCTGATGGGAAGTGTCCGCCGATGATGAGGCTCCGAGTTGGAGATGCAATCTAGCGCGCGGTGGCGATTGGAGAGCAGCAGGAGCGGGTACACCTTTTGTTTTCACGGCGTGTTCCGTACAGAGAAGGCATCGTTTCCATTTCTTGTTACGCCTGAACCGCGCCGGACGTTGAGTAGGTAGTACGTCTAATCTACGGTCCTCCGTAATAAACTCGTGGCCTGGCAATGATCCGACTCTGCTCAGGCCTCATTCATTCATTGATCCCTTCATTTGTTTGTGTTTGGTCATTCAGAAGTAATCACTAGCTAGCCTCCAATTAACGCTGTAGTCTGCTGATGCAGCACACGAGTAAACAGTTCTGGATTCAGTACTGAGTCGGGGTAGCGCAATAGTTATCGTTCCCAATGAAACTTTGCGAGTGGCTTTTCGGTAACGCACAAATTATCGTCAGTCTTGTGTGAAGTAATTGTCTGAAAATATGCAGATGGCTTTATTGTCCCTTGAAACAAATATACGAGAGTAGTCGAAAGGAATGATTGTAGCGGCAAGAATAATAATGACTTCCCAACCCTAGCCGTCCCTCCTCCTCCCTCCTCCTCCCTAGCCGCCCCTCCTCCTCCTCCCTTCCTCGCCACCACCTAAGGCAGCCGCCGGGCAAGCCCGGGGCGCCAAGGATGGTGGCGGCGGGGCCTCGGTTACCCTGCCTCTGCGTGGGGAACCCCCGATTTGGAGCGGCGGCTCCATTGGCAAGGCACAGCCGGCTAGCAGCCGTGCGGGCGGTGGATCTACCGTCCTGATCACATGGGCGGCGGGATCCGGTGGTCGTTGGCGGCCGGCGGCGGTTTCTGCGGTGGCCGGTGTGCCGCGATCTGGCGCCTCCCCTCCTCCCCTGTTCGGCGTGCGGGCCAACCTCGTCGGGACGCTCTTCCTTGGGTCACCGGTTCTGTACAGGAGACGTTGCTGGTGGCGGGGATCTAGTTCGGGAGAAATCCCTGGTCGGCCATGGCCGGCCGCGTCGACGGCGACGCCTGAGGGCGCCGTTCCCCTCCTTGGAGGCGACGGTATGGACTGATCCCCTCACTTCCCCTTCCCCTAGGTCTCCCGGGCGAAAGCCCTAACTTTGTTGGGCGGCGACGGCGCTCACGGCGCCGTTTCCTTCTTGAAGGCGCCGCTATGGGAACCTTGGGGCTGGGTGGCGCTTGTGGGTGGTGGGCCATGGCGGTGGTGCGGCCCTATCCTAGCATGGATCTGCGTCCGTTGCTTGGAGATGGACTCGCGTAGGTGGAGGTCGTCGTTTGGCGTCATGGTGGCGTCGATGGCGGAGGCACCTGCCAAGGTTGGCACCTCAATCTGCTCTGAAGAAGGACCAGTGGAAGATGGCGGCGACGACACATGTGAGTGCGTCGGACCGGTTTGTGCCCCGGACCCAGTATGTGGCTCGGTCTTGAGATGTTAGGCTTAGGTGGGAGGTCTAGGTATTTGGCCCAGTTTGCACCCCTTCATCATATGGATTGGAGTAGCGGCAGACATTGCCAAGATGGCGGATTCATGCATATTGTTGTACTACTTTGTAAGATCCTCGAGAATAATCAATAAAATGGCCGCATACATCTCCCAGATGCAGAGGCCGGGGGTCATCCTCCTTTCTAAAAAAAAGAATAATAATGACTTAAAAGTAAACAATGAAAAGTAAATGATTGTTTTCTGCAATAGAGAGATTAAGTGGGGAGAAACTTTGGATCATGATTTTCGTTGAGGGTGATAATGCGACATTAATTCCAATTAACTTGTATCATATCATGATTACAGTATGTAGATTATTTTTCGGTAGGCAGATTGTCCTTCAGTGGTCGAACTCCTCCATGCCGGATTTGTTTTTCTTTATAGTCCTACTTCGACATTGTCATGACATGGTCGTCTCCACAATTAAGGTCATGAGAGCAAAACCATTAAGTTTTGTAGATTATTGTTCTCTCATATTGTCTTTGATCCTCATAGATATCTCCACCTGTTACCTGGTGGTCACGGATTGGCTAAACAATATGTGCTTGTTGCGTAGGTCTTCAGATCAATGTTGTCTGGGCCTTTAAATTGAACACACACATAACACTCACTGCTGATCTGCAAATGCATAGGGTTACTGCAATCAATGTTAAGTAAAGTATGTCAATCCCATAGGGAACAATCGGGCAGATAACTACCAACCTCGCATCTATTTCGTCACTCAAACAGCTATATTCACACCTTGAGCATTATCTGAAAATAGTCTATTTCCTCGGTCGCTAACGAAAATGATAATAAGGGCAATTTGATCTAAACAACTAAGCGAAGGTAAAAACATAAATAAAAAGACGAATAAATAAAGGGGTGGCACTTGAGTAATAAAGGTGTTCTCAAGACGTTTGGAATCTCCACTGCTCGTATGATCTATGGATACTTAAGCCACTTCTCATGTTTCTTTATGTGGGCGAAGCCCGATAGAGGTATGTGCATATATGCAACAACCCTGTATTACATACGCCACCAGCGTTCATCACCACCCCAGTTACGAAATGATAATTAAGGCTTTCCCATGGATGCGGCCGAAGGCGGTCTCCGTATATCCTCTATTGAAGAAGGGAGATAAGCCGGCCCTATCACAACCTACCTCCTCAACTGACCTTCATGCCAATATTAATGACCATTTGTCAAAAACCGGCAAATATTTGATGGCCGACTTCACCTAATCACAAAAATAATTAACATAAACATGTAAAAGATGATCTCATACCTTGCATAGACAACCGGTTCTAATACATACTAGATTCATCTTATTCCTCAAGAGCAAAATAAATTACTCAAACATGGAGATGAAGTACATAGTGGTTAGGGACAAGTTACAAGCCAACATGATGTTGGAGATGGAAAGAAATATGGCAGTGTTGATGAAGATGGTCTGGACCAGTGGCGGATCTAGGCCCCAGGCCGGGGGGGGGGGGGGGGGGGGGGGGGCAGGCCCGGGGCGTGAGGCCCATTTCCTTCAGAGACTGTAGCGAAAATACTGTAGCAATTGCTACAGTATACGAAGGGGGGCCGGGGCGCTGGGCTGGGTTGGATCCACCCCTGGTCTGGACGGCATTCTATTCGCTATTTAAACGAGGCGACAACCAGCACAAAAACCGCACCACATCACTGTTTCGCTTCGCATCCTCCACCGTGCAAAGGGGTAGGGGGCAAGCACCTAGGAGGTACTAGACACCCCCCCCCCCCCCCACAACATGATATTTTTTGAAATGTTTGAAATTATGACATAAATTTGAATTTCTATAACTTCTAAATTTATGAAAAAAAGAAACAGGAAAACAATAAGAAAGAGAGAAAATGAAAAAGAAACAAAACAAAAAACAATTGGGTGGCCTTGCACGTATACAAATGGCCTGGCTCACTCCTTTGCCCATGGTGGCGCGTGGCAAAATAGCATATTCCCAATTTGTCGGTATTCCCTATTTGGCGTTTCAGACGCCCATATAGTGCATTTTTCCAACGGGCGCACATCCCTCCTGCAAGCTGGGCCCGACCATCTATCTTTTTTTGGTTTTTGACATAAAATTAAAATTCTGAAAACATTGAATTTATGAAAAAAAGAAACAGAATCCATTGTCCCAGGTGGTGCGTGGCAATATGGCAGATTCCCACTTCGTCGGCATTCCTTATTTGGCGCTTCACGCACCCGATATAGCTCTTTTTTTCAACGGGCGCATACCCCTCATCCAAGCTGGGCCGGCCAATCTTTATTTATTTATTTTAACCCGTGAAAAGAGTGTTCGTGTTCTGGGACTCAAATCCCCGACCTCCTGATTGAATCCACACTGCATTAACCAACAAGCCAGCTCATTATTATTATTTCCTCTCTTTACACCATTTGTTCTTTCCTCTTTTTTTCATTTTTTCCTTTTTTTTCATTTTCCTTTTTACTTTTTCAATTTTCCATTATTATTATTTCTTCTTCCTAGTTTGATGAATTTTTTAAATTCATGAACCTTTTTATTCAAAATTTATAAACTTTTTACAAATCCATGATTTTTTTTCAAAGTCGATGAACTTTTCCTAAATTGATTAACTTTTTTTGAAATCGGTTAAGATTTTTCAAATCTACATTTTTTAAGTCAATACCTTTTTTGAAAATTTGTGAACTTTTTTTCAAATTCATTGACTTCTTTAAGTTTTTGAACTTTTTTCAAAATCCATCAATATTTTTGAAATTTTCTATTTTTTATATTTTTGGGCTTTTAAAAACAATTGATAGTCAACGGTTGACCGGTCCATGCTTGACCAATCAACCATGACCAGTCAGGAAAGACCCAGTGGTGACTCAGTAGCGAACGAGCGAAGGAAGTTTTTTATTTCTTCAGCAAACGAGCGAGCCAACGCGTGTTGGGCCAGCCCATGTGTGGCTGCATGAGCACCCCTTCGCGAGCAGGCGCCTGAAGTGCCGTATAGGAGCTCCCCAGTTTGTCCTCGTTGCCCACGAAGCCGCATAATCGATCTAAGATGTGAGGCTTTTCACCGCATACTCGTATGACTGAGTGCCCGCACGCCGCTACCGATTGATCATATGTGTTGCGGTGCTACGACGGTCGCAGGGGATGTAGAATACACGGACACTGTTGGCCGGCGACAGCCGCGGTGCTATTATGTATAATGCTAGGCATGGCCATTCTAAGAGCCTGTTTGGATCCATGCCCTCGAACGCCCGGTCAAAACATTGGCGTTAACCAGGCTTTGGGTACCCGTTTGGATGAGCACCAGATAATTGGTGCGTCAACCCTGCCCCAGCCCTCGTAGTTCATTTTCACACCAATCTTTCGGCGAGCACGGGCGTTGAAACCGGTCGCCAATTTATTGGAGCGCCCGCGGTTGGCAGGGCCAGCATCGGGACAATCCAAACAAGCCCTAACTGCCAAATCTGCCGCAATGTCAAGACGATGTGTCATTTTTATGGATTACAATCTACTAGTATTGTTTTTATTTAGTCACTGATTTACAATTTTTTAAAGGAAAACACTCGTTTACAATCTTAAATTGCTGCTAACAATCAAACATTGGTTGACTGTCGGATGAAATGGTGAATCAAACCGCGATGATGTGGTGGGCTAGTGTCACCTAGGGCACCAGATAATCATGTGCTTCTAATTTGCTTTTGCTAATTCTAAGTTGCCTATTTTTTTTGTAAATCTAAGTAAGTAAAATTTGCACATTAGTTAGCCTACAGTTGATTCTTGAAAGTTCACAATCTGAATTTAATGTTAGAAAATTTTGCCGAAAAAATAGAGTTCGAACAACTTGAGATGAGGATGGTTGGATGCGCAATCGTTCGTGACAGCCATCTTGTATTTAAGTAATTATCCATTGAATGCACGCTTGGTCCGGTGAGAGCTCCTCCACCACGCTCCTTCCATCTCCCATGGCTGCCTTCTGTGTTGCACTGCACCTCCCTGACCTTCATCGCTTCCTTTGCTATCACATGGCCCCTCCTGCTCGGCTAGTCTGGTTCCACCAATCCCCTACTACGTGAACCCACCGACACTGAATCCTGCCGACGGCGAGGGCAAGTCGTCTCTCAAGGAGGGTGAGAAGGCTGATATGGAAGTCATCGCCGCCATCAAGGACAGGGCAAACAACTCGTCAAGATAAGATGGAAGGACGTCGTGGACTGCTACACGAAGGACATCGCTCAGATGGGTGCTCTCTCCGCCCGGAACTATGACGCCTCCGCTTCTTCACCAACTGCGCACTTCAACCTTCTCACCGTCAACAACCACCACGCCCTAGACAACAAGTAGCCCTGGTTCTCCCAAGAGGCGTCCTTATGCGGATGAGGGGTCGAGCAAGACTAACAAGGGGCTCAAAATTTTCATTTTTTAGTAAAAGCTCAAGAAAAAAGAATCTCGTGAGTGGAGCTGCAGCAACACTAACAATCAATGGGCCAAGGTTGCACATGCCATATGCGCCAAATGTATGTTTATTGTGATTTGCGATGTGTATTTGCTTTATTGTTTTTCGATGCATGTGATTCACTAGATTAGATGTAGGATCATAATGCTGCTATAGAGAAGAGAATGTCGAGGCTGGGGAAGGCGGTGTAACAGGAATTGACCGAGCTGGATGAGCGACCAGTTCTTCTGCACTAGCCGGAGGTCATGTCAAGTGACTTTTATCGAGGATTTTTTGGAGACCAGTCTGTTATCGGAGTACTTGATTTCGTGTCCTTGAAAAGTTACATGGTGTTTTTTCAGGTAGTATGTAAAGGAATGCATAGGCAAAAAAAGGATGCATGAAAAGTTACATGATGTTTTTTCTCGTAATCGTCATAATTCGAGTGGCATTTATCTAACTAACCCTATATATACTCTCTAGATATTTTACTTGCTTTCCTGAATTCATGTTGGCCTTAACTATCAAACATGTTCTCCACATTTACCATGGGATGACAACCACGCTTACACAAGGGAGATTATTAAGTTGTATTGTAAGGTCAATTTACGGCTTTACGCACTTTGAATTTTACATAGAATGAACCTCTAAGGTTGTACCTTCTGCACAAGACTAGCACCTACAGCTGATCCGGATTTTCTTCCTCTAAATGTCACGAGGCATGAGTCAGAACCTCTTTCTTTGCGAAAAAACTTCCGGTCTATTCATCATGCCATGAAATAGAATTCCCCAATTCAAACTTCAAACCCAAGATCGAGTGTGTATCTTACACGTTGCCTCCGTGATGTTCCTGCATGTGTTTGCTCGGTACCTTTTTTTTAGAACGAAGACGCTAGGAGCGTCCGGCTTTAAATTAATAAAGCCCACATCATAGGCAGCGTAACAAACAAGTCATAGTCAAGCGCAAACGAAACGAGCACGGAGGCTCAGGCCACGCAGATACGGAATCTGGAGAGTTTAAACGGCCAAAAGAAGCACGAGCGGGCAGATTACATGGCCATTGGCCAGAGCACAGAGCATGCAGGCTCGCTCGCTCGGACGACAAAAGGGCCACTTCACGGCGTAGAAGTGGCAGCTGGCTCCCTTGCAAAACATAGACCTGACGGAGACGATCTTGAGCTTGCTTCAATTTCTCGGCATCCTTGCGCCTTGCCAACGGACTCCACTCCTGCAGAAAGAGGTTGCATTTGTAGATTATGTTAACAGGGTGAGTCGGAAAGGTCCCCTCGATCGCTAATTTGTTCCTAATGAGCCAAATGGCCCAAAACAAAGCTCCAATACAGCTCCAAAGCACACGCTTGTTGCTTCCTTGCACGGAGTCAAGAATGGCCGCGAGGTCCAAGGACGACCGCGGGTCCCAGGATGTATTGGCCACAGTCTTGACTGCACTCCAAGCAAAACGGGCCAATGGGCACCAGAAGAAAACGTGATTCGCATCTTCGGTAGCGCTACAGATCGCACAAACGCCGGACGACGGGCCATTTCTTTTGGCGACATTAGCCGAGGTGGGAAGTCTGTTCCGAAACAGCTACCAAAAGAAGACCTTGATCTTGAGCAGGAGATGCGAGGTCCACATGCCCTTAGGCACCTGGAGGGACGGCCCCTAGCACAGTTTGCGGTAAAGGGACTTGACCGAAAACTTCCGGACGGGGTGAGAGCCCAAGTCACCGAGTCCACGGACGTGGACAACGAGACCGGATTGATGAGCGCAAGCAACGCCACAAGATGCGTTTGTTCCTGCCCGGTTAGCTCACGACGGAAGTGAATCGCTGGGGGGACGAGGCTAGTGTCGTGGCCACAGATTGCTCCAGGTTGACAGCCAAGGCATAAAGGTCCTAGAATTCCGACCATAGAGGCTGGGATCCGACCCAATGGTCAAGCCAGAAACGGGCCCAGCGACCATTGCCAATGGAAAAATTGGCCCCCATTGCAAAGGCCGGACGAATCGCTTGGAGATCGTTCCAGAAAGGTGATCCCCTCGCTGCACCCTCGAAAAAATTCCCATTCGGGAAATATTTGGCTCGCAGCAGGTCTACCCACAAACCCGTCGCCCCCTGGGACAGCTTCCAAATCCATTTGCACATAAGTGCGATGTTAAGGATTCTAGTGTTTGTTATCCCGAGACCTCCCAGGTCTTTAGGAGGGCACACCGCGGCCCATTTGACCATGTGATATTTACGTTTAGGCCCGGATCCTTCCCAAAAGAAACGAGACCGAGGCGTGTCCATCTTGGCGTGAACCCCTTCAGCCAAGAGGAAAAGGGCCCATTGCAAATTGAGGTAGCGAGGAAAGGCTTGAATTCGTGAGCACCAATCTAGCTGCGGAGGAGAGGAACTTTCCCCTCCACGGGCAAACCCGCCCGCCCACTTTGGTCCATAGCGGAGCCCATCCGTCAATCGTGACGCGCTTGGCGTCTGACGGGAGACCCAAGTAGGTGAACGGAAGTTTACCGACTTTGCAGTTTAGCAGGTCCGCTATACGCCTGCCCTCATCTACGTCCAAACCCATGGGCAACACTTCGCATTTGTGGAAGTTTATTTTGAGCCCTGACATGAGTTCGAAGCTGAGTAGCAGGGCTTTGACCGTAGCCACACTATGGAGGTCAGGTTGGAACAGCGATAGCGTATCATCCGCATATTGCATGTGTGATATCCCCCCGGGATAAGGTGTCCCAGCACCCCTTTGATATGGCCTGCCTCCGTGGCTTTCGCAGCATAGCCGCCAACGCATCCATGACAAAATTGAACAGGATCGGGGACATAGGGTCGCCCTGACGCAGACCGCGCTTGTTCCTGAAGAAGTGGCCTACTTCTCCATTTACCGAGACCACAGTTTGGCCCCCCGAGACCAATTGCATGACTAGGTGCATCCACACAGGCGAGAAGCCTCGACTGATGAGCACCTGACGCAGGAAATCCCAATAGCTCGGTACCTATAGCTGGTTGATCGGTCCTCCACCTCGTGCACATCACAGAGCTCAAAAGTTTCAAACTTGCCTCATGATGTCATGCCGGCATCCATAGAGTGAGGAGATCGATCTTAGACTTGGCTCAGGCACACAGCTTAAACCTAGGTACTGCCACTGTCACATGACAGGTATGTTTTGTTTTTACTTCTCTATCTATTTCTGCATATTACAACATAAACTTCCTTGATAATAAGTAGACAGTAGAAGATATATGCTAGAATCACTAGTTCAACATGTATAGTTACAAAACGACTACTTCTGTAATACTGATAAAAACACATCAAACATGCCGAAGCCTTTTGTGAACAGAAGGAAAATAATACTGCAATGTACTAGAGCCAGTTTAAATAAAATAGTGCCATATGTAAAAATTGATTTACATATTTTTATGATGGATTCCACTAAAATGCATAATCAATCACTATATGATCAGTTTGAAGTAATATGGCACTTTTATTTCCTGGGAGCTGTACGGTTGCAATTTAAATCGAAATAATTCACGCAAGCTCTCAGAAAAGAAAATACATCAAAATCACAACTGGAATAGTGCATTAAAAAGAAAAGACCACAACCGGTCATAAAAGAAGATTACATGATCAATCACATAATCTAGGATGTAGTTTTATATATTGTGTAATATTTTAAGCACCAAAATACATCCATATGAGAATATTTTGCTAACAATTAATTTAGGATGTGATGGATCTGCACCAAGTTTTCCTAGTTATGAGCCTGATGAGTAATTTCTACTCAGTGTCTTGAAGTTGAGGAAGAGATTGAGGAAGAAGATAATTTAATGGTAAACGGAAGTCGACGGTACCGTTCTAATGTGCATGGAAGTCCTAAATATATGTAACAGCTTATTGATATTAATTAATCCATATAATATATAGGTCTCGTTGCAATGCACGGGTCTTTTTGCTAGTTACACCAATAGGCGGTGTTTTGCGCAACAAACCCATTCAGTAGGTGTTGTACGCAAAACTAATCTGATAGTTGATGGTTTCCGTAATTTTCTCATCTCGAACACACCAAATGTGTATGCATTTTTCACAGAAAACCGGCACTGATATAGCATATATTTGTTCGGCTACCTAGTGTACAATACAGTGTAATAATTGAAGAAATAACATGAAGAGTAAACATAGCTAGAAGGGGATGCGGACTATCTGCCCCCAAACTGAACTGCTCTCAGATGAACAGTAAAATTTAAAAAAGCAGTAAAAGAATTCTGAGAATCTCAGCTAGAAGGGAACTTTTAGCTTCCTGTCCAGTGGAACGTGTTTTTTTTCGAGAATACGCAAATTGCGTATCATAAAATATAATTTTATAGAAGGGAGAATTTGATTACAAGAAGCCAACAGTAGTGCGAACATCACCATTAGCCCACCCACGCCACAACAAGAAAAGAAACTACAGTCTCACAAAACGCTGTAAACCACCAACTCCGCCTCTAGCAAGTTTCCAGTACAACGTGCTAAGTGGAAGTAGCAACGCTCTGTTCAAATTGATGAAAAACAATAAACCAGATCATTAGGGGATTTTACGCAAAAAAAAAAAAAGATCATTAGACAACCACGTCTCGCTACGGATAGGGATGGTAACGACCGCTCGGCGCGGTGACGCGGCGGGCCGCGACAGCGCAAGGCGCACGTGTGCAGCCACCCGAGGCGCACGTGTCGCCCCAACCGACAGCGCGGCACGCCCTGACTTCTCACTCAGCCTCTGTCCCCAGCATGGAACTCTCAACCAAATCCATCTCCAGTTCCACCCAGCACCCCTCTCCTTGCTCCACGACACGGCCGGCGTGCGTGGCAGTGCTTATCTTTTTCGCCGGAGGTAGCAAGAGTGGCGAGAGTAGTTGACCAGCTAGGTAGGGGAGAGTGGCAGTCTGGCAGAGAATGGTGGCGCCCGACCTGACCTGAGCAGAGCTGAGATCCTCCTTTGCGCATGCTTTCTTCGTCTTGCTCCGTCGCGGCGTGCGGCGTTCGTGCGTTCCGGCTCCTGGCCGTGGCCGCCGTCCGGCTCCCGATGCTCCTCTTCTGCGACGCCATGGTGTGGGCCGTCACCTTCCTCACCTTCCCCGTGCGCCTCCTCGCCGCCGCCGACAGGGAGCGCAAGGTGACCAACTAAGCCGCCGTCCGCCGTCCGCCCTTCGCCGGCTGGTCCGCCCTCGCTCGGCTAGCTCTGATTCTTGCGGTTTTCTTCTTTTTGGGGCAGCTGGAGCGGCTGGTGGGGGAGATGCAGGGGCAGATGGAGCGGGTGGTGTGGGAGAACAGGGACCTGGAGCAGCGGCTGCGGACGGCGCTCAAGGAGAACGCGACCATGGAGGGCATCCTCGACGAGATGGAGGAGGAGAACGAGGAGGCCTTCGCCCGGATCGACCTCCTCGAGAGCCAGGTATGAGCAGAGCCGAATCCGTCGATTCGCCATTGGGGGGATGCAGAGCAGAGAAAGGGGTGTGGTACACTAATTTTGTGCCTGGCGTTTGTGCCTGCTCGGTCGGCATGCAGCTCAAGGCGCTCAAGAAGGAGAACATGCGGCTCAAGGAGCAGAGGGGCAAGTCCGTGTGGGACAAGGCGGCGGCCACGGCCACGGCGGCGACGGTGGCGGTGGCCGGAAATGGCGGCGGCAAGAAGAAGCCTGGCGAAACGAGGGCATGGGAAGGCCAAGAAGAAGAGGAAGAAGACGCGCCAGCGCAGAGGGACCAGCCGGTCGTCTTCAGACCCGGCGACCTCGACGCCTTCCCACCGTCGGAGGCGCGGGATCAGCTGTTGCGGGCGACGGCGCGGCGGCGGAGCCTGTTCAGCCTGGGCATGTCGCTGGCGGTGGGAGGGATCGCGTGGTCGGCGGACGCGCCGTGCCTGCCGCTCCTCGCGGGGCTCGTCGGCGTGGTGGCCATGTCCATGTGCAGCGTGTCGCGCCTCTTCCGGGCGCCCGCAGACCACCGCGTCCTGCCTCCGGCGTCGGCGGCCTCCGACGGCGCCGTGGCGCTGCTGAGCCTCAACTGGTTCCTGCTGGGCGTGCTCACCTACCCGATGCTGCCGGGCGTTGCGCGGGCCGTCGTCCCGCGCGCCGCGCGCCTCGCCGGCCCCGCCATCGCGTGGCTCGCTGCCGCGGTGCCCGTTTGACGGCATGAGGTGGCACCGCAGAGGGCATCCCTGTGTATCCGCGGCTCCGGTTCTCGAGCCTGTCTCTGTCTATCCGTGCTGCAGCCGCCTCTGTTTTCTGAAGCTGTGCGAGTCGTTATAGTAAAAAAGAAAAACTTCATTCCGTTCTCCTAAACTTGAGCATGTAAAAACGTAGGATCTGCCCACGAGTACGTGTATTGTCCTTCTCAGATTCAAATAACACACTAACATCGTGGCTTTGAATAATATTATTGTGTCCTTTTTTCTTGAAATAAAACGCTAAAACTGTAATGCTATGATTAATTATGAGTGTTTGATAAGTTCTCCTCGCCTGATTTTTGTGGTTTTCTATTATGCAACACATTTGTAACCAACATGTGGTTGGTTTTGCAAAAAGAAACATGTTATTGAATGGTTAGAAGGATAGTGGTATTGGTTTTGCAAAAAGGGTTAGAAGGATAGTGGTATCTAATGTCTATCAGACTGCCCATCAGAATTTAAGTCCTAAGACTGCCCATCAGAATTGAAGTCCTAGACTAAGTCTGGACTTGATATTAGGGCTAAGGCTTTGTATATTCTTGGATTTATATCCCAAGCCTATCAGAGTTTAGATTTGGTCCAAGTCTAGACTTGATATTAGGGCTAATATTTTCTGGATTTATTTTAGTCTTTATGGCTATGTGCATTGATATGCATTGATTTTAATTTTTGTTCGTACTATTGCTATGGCTACAGCTCTTGGTGAACTACGAAGGAGTCAGGATGATGTGTATGCTCAATCTATTGGAGGTGCTTATAGATATAAATTATGGTGCACGTGCACTCGTTCGTATGGATGAGTATATATACATATGAAATTATGGGGCACGTGCACTCATTCATATGGATGACTATATACATGTGGTATGGATGAGTATATATACATATGAAATTATGACGACGCACGTGCTCTCACTATATGTACATATGAATGTGACTATATGTACATATGAATGAGTATATGTACATATGTACAAATGTGTGCGTCTGTACTCTCTTAAAAAGAACACATGTTTTTCTATATGAGCCAACTTATGTTTATGGGTTGCCTATTATGCAACACATTTTTCAATCGATTTCTACGGTGCAGAGGCTAAGACAGTGCAACCCAGCCGGAAGCGGCTTTATCGATGAACAATCGGTGCAACCTGGCTGGGAGCGGCTTCATGAGTAGATGCTATGGGCGCCAGACTGAAGTCATGGCTTCCTCGGTGGAGAGAAGACTCGCGATTTCATCAGTGGAGGGAAGGAATAGGGTTGACGGTACAATGTTGGAGTATGGTCGTTGATGCTGCAGCCGATCGAGGCTAAGAGGGGTGATCGTGGCGGTGGCGTGTCAAGGAGGACAGCTCTGTGAGGTGGGATGGGATTATTTTCTAGATAAAAAGAAAGAAATGCTAAAATAAAAAGTGGTGAGTCGTTCGATGCAAAATTGACGATCAAAAAATGGTTGATGAGATTTATTTTTTCTGAACAACTACGCCTTTTTAACTACGAGGTGGGACAGCTAATGTTTATTATTAAAATGATCGAATACAAGATGCTTGTGTGACTTTACAATATTTAATATTCAGATTACCTAGCTTTAGAAACACAAGGCAGTGATCAGCTAAATGACAGTTGCCAGTATGAGTCATTGCTAAAATTGAGATTTGAAGAGTAATCCATTAGGCCCCCTATTGTGGAGATCTCTGGAATGGAATCATTTGTCTGAATGTGACTAGTGGTGCCACAAAAAACTTGCTAGGTGACTCCTGGTTTACCAATGCTCAAAATTATTTCTAATATCTCTAGAGACTACAGCCAGAGCCAACATTTTATTGTATGTGTAGAATGTTGCTGCTTCTTCCCTGAGCGAAATAACTATCTGGGCTACCACCTGTAAAACGAGAGCTTCAGCCAACAGAGAAGACCATACTATTTCTTCCTATAAAGAATGTTGATTTTGATTTGTTGTTATCTTCCTTTGTTTGGATGGATAGTTCAATCTCTGTGATATTCTGCATATCTTCTCTCCATGTTGCATTTGTGAAAATTTTGCAGTTTGAAACAACGACTAATATAACTTTTCCATTGACTTGCTGTTGTAGTTATAAAAACATGTTGATGTTCAGGGGGGATACTAAGAAGAAAAATAAGGCATTGCCCTATCATGGCGACACAATATAAATAATTATTATTGAAATCAAAAAATACTTAAACATATAATCATGACTGCTTACACCATAAAACACAAATTAACATATTATTTTTCTAGTGATGCTCACAGTTCAAATCTGATCTTTAAAAATATAATATTTACACTTATTATGGAAGTTCATTATTTATTTAAATTGGTATAGATTAAATTATTCTGAATAGAAGCCGATCGATTCCGTACTCAAACAAATCATATAGAGGAATTTTCAGACGTAGATTTAGTTCTTTTTTCGTATATTTTATTTTACACTTACCAAAATTAATCACATAACAATGTTGCTAACGTTAATTTCACTATACAGTAATATTGTGCACTAATAATACACATGTAATAAATTTTGAACAAAGTTAGTACAAAAAAGAGTGATAGTACTTCTTCCCGTTTTGATACACTACACTATAAAACTTTAGTTAAATCGCACCATAACCGGTCAAATATATGTTAATTTTTAGCACTTTATAGGCATGTATATGTATGTGTTTGTGTCTATTTTGTGTCTTTAAATATCTTGGTAGAGACCTTTACCATCTAAATATATTTTTTTGTAGAGGTTTCGAGAGTGAATGATTATTTTAGGTGTATATCAAGGTGTTTGCAAAAGATTTTTCTATGAAACATTGGCATTGCTCATTTGTTGCTTCTTTCATGGCTATGTTCATGGATTTTCTACTTTTTGAAATTGGACCGCTTGCGATGGATATCCATGAAAACCAGGTATTAGTTATTTTCTTTGTTTATCCATGAAAAAAATACTGGCTTGTTACCCACTCAAAGTCTGACCAATAACCCACATAAGCTCTATGAATTCACTGTTTGATTTGGAAAACCATCATTGTCATAAAGTATAGATCCACAACTCGTCCATGTGTGTCACTGGCGTATGGAATGGAAGAAGCAAATGATATTCTTAGAGTGTACAACTAAAATGCTTAGATAAATTCTTAGTAGATGAACTGGCTTTCTTTTCTGCTATTTAAGATCTCGCTGCTTGTTTTCAAATGATGATTGCTTGACTAGACACCAAGGGTGCAAACCTTTCCGTGCCATTCGATGAACTTCATCTATAGGGGATATGCAAAGAAGGAAGAAGGCACGAGAGGACGAAAAGCAAGGGAGAAGGAAGGAGGGAAAGGTTTATCACCCGCAAGGTGACCTCAACTAGGAGAGTGGCTCGCCACTATCGTGCGAGCTGGGTAATTGGTGCTCGTTTGATCTCTCGGAAGAGGGGTTGGGTAACCCCAAGTATAGAGTGAATTAACCTAGCAATAAGTATTTCAATTAGGATAAGCTGTGACCTCGGCATACATAGAGATGGAATGGTTGTAGAGCACTAACCCAACCTTCCGCCATGAAATCTGCATGGCCTGCCACTGCCGTGGTCGATACCATCGACCGACTTGCTCCTCAACTGGGACTCCCCCTGAGACTAGTTCGGTGCTTGTGCAACCGGATCATTCGACGAAGGAATGGCGGGCAGGCCAGAGCAGAGCAATTTCTTTCTAAGGACGAGAAACAAATCAACCGAGTTATCAATCTGTCGCGCGCCTAATGGGCCACCGGCATAAATGTTTCCTAGCCTAATGGGTGATCAAAATAAATGGGCTTCTATCTGTCGACCACTCTAGTGACCAAAAGTAGAAGCTGTCATTGGGAGGTTTGTGGTGTGGATGTGACAAGGGCAATACTTCGTATTTTTTATGGGACAGAACCAGCGGAGAGCATAAACAATAATATTCTTGTTCTAATTCCTAAGGTCAATCGTCTGAAGGAGATCTTACCTAAGATACTATCAGAAAAATAGTTAGCTTTTGTTTTGGGGCGCCAAATTACGAATTATATTATATCAGATTATGAATGATTCGAGGAATAAAGCAAATGTTCATAGATCTTGTGCCCTAAAGTTGGACATGATGAAATCTTATGACAGAGTTGAGTGAGCTTATCTTCAGAATATCATGGAAAAACTAGGTGTTGCACATCAGTTGGTTTCCACGGTAATGAGTGTGGTAATCTCAGTTTGTTTTTCAGTTACGTCCAATGGAAAGAGACCTGAAAATTTCAAACCATCCAGAGGTATCTGGAAGGAGATCCTCTTTCACCCTATCTTTTCTTGTTGGCAGCAGAGGGCCCCTCATGCCTACTAAAAACTAACAATCAGTCATCTCATCTTAGTGGCATAAAAGTGTCTCGTCGGCTCCACTGGTGAATCACCTTCTCTTTGCGATGATAGCTTATTGTTTTTTAAAGCTAGCAGAGAAGGGGCTGAAGAGGTTTCAAACTTGTTGAATGCTTATTGTAGTGCTTCCGGACAGAGGATTAACAAAGATAATAAGCCCTCCATTTTATTCAGTAAGGGTTGTCCTAACAATATTAAAGATAAGGTAAAGCTTTATCTTAACATGCAAAATGAATCTTTAAATGAAAAGTATTTGAGTATGTCTTCAGATGTGGGGATATGAAAGAACGTGACTTTTAAATACTTGAAAGATAGAATGTGGAATAAAATTCAATGGTCGCTCGAGAAGTTATTATCCATGGGAGGGATGGAAGTATTGAAGAACTCAATGGTGCAAGAAATTCTATGGGATGCCTTAAACTTCTTGTGGTCTATGTGAACATATAAATTCCTTAATTAGGAAGTTCTTGTGGGGATTCAAGCTAGAATGGCAAAAGAACGGTGGCATGGGTGCATGGGACATCGTGAATATACCTAAATATTTTGGCAGTTCGGGTTTTCGGGATCTAGAGATTTTTAGTTTGTCTCACATTACCCGGTAAGCATGGAGAATTCTTCAAGACCCAAATTCGTTGAGTGCACGGATCCCAAAGTCAATGTAATTGGAGATAGATAATTGAAAGAAGAGATGTCTTGATTCAAGGGCTGATTAGGCATATTGGAGATGGTGCATCTATAAAGATTTGGAACCATAACTAGCTTCCAAGGGAAAATTCTATGAAACTGATAACTGCTGCTCTTAACAATGTCTATATGGTCTCGGGCCTAATTGATGCTACTGCTGCTAGTTGGAAGGAAGATTTGGTGCGAGCCCCTTTTCTTCCCCATGGATGGTGCTGCGATTTTAGGCATTCCTTCCTTCATTAGGAACATGTCGGATTTCTGGTCATGGGCAATGAAAACAATGGTTGCTTTTTGGTCTGTTCGGCCTACCAAATGTTGATTAACACCAAACTCTTGAGAGAAGGCTGGTTATATAAGAGTGGAGGTGCCTTAGATTTAGAGACATTGAAACAACGGAAGAATTTGTGGGGGTGCTTCGGTCTCGGCTAAACTGAAGGTATTCTTATGGCGTCTTATGCAACACTCAATCCCTACTTTGGATGTTTTGAATCAAAGGAACATGGCCGACAACCCTCAATGTCCTTTGTGTGGTGCTCTTCATTCTGGGAGACATGCGCTAATTGAGTGTCCCATGGCCCAGTCTGTTTGGACACTTGCAAAGGAAGGTATCGTAGATAATACGATAATGACCAGAATCACAAGTGGAAAGTTTTGGCTCACTTGTATTCATGATTTGGAATAGTAGGCGGATTTTACTGAGATGGTAGTAACACTATGGGTTGTGTGGTTCACGCGAACAAAATCTATATATGAGCAAGAATTCCAGTTGCCAATGTCCACGCACTCATTCATCATGCACTACATTTCAGGGAGGGAATTCATCACCTCATCGGTGGCCGGCCAAGCCACATTATGTTCGGAATTATGTGCGGCAACCCTGGATTAGACCGCCAATGGGTATTATGAAGTTTAGTGTTGATGGAGCAGTGAGTAGACATGAATGTAGAGGCGCAATTGCGGGAATATGTCGGGATCATCCGAGAAACTACATGGGTTCATCGACGGTCACCTACAATGGTATAACAGATGCCCCTATGCTAGAAGCTCTTGCATGTCGCGAGGCGTTGGGTTTGGCAAAAGATCTAGACATATCTCGTGTTCTAATGTCTTTGAATTGTGCTACGGTGATAAAATACATTTAAGGTGGTGGTGGCGGGAGATATGAAGCTATTGTAAAGGAGATTCTCATGAGTTTGAGTCTTGTAATTTTTTTTGCATGAAAGTAGAACTAGAAACTTTGAGGATGATAGTGTAGCAAAATTTTCTTTATCCTTCGGTGTGGGAAGGCATGTGGTTCCTTCAACCGCATGACATTGTAACAATTCCGTTGAAATTACAGGAATAAAGATTCGGTATACCCGTAAAAAAAGCAGAAGTTGTCGAGGCGAATGATCATCACAAAAGATGGGAGATCCTATCTTTGTTCTTTGCGGCAAATTATCGGGGACAGGCACAGGCGACCTCGAATTTGATGCCCCATTGGCGAGTGCGCGTTAGTCTGCAGCAAGCAAACTCAACCAAGTATTGTAGCGAGTTGGTCGAGTACTGTAGCTAGTGAAAGATCCACCATAGCAAACCAGTATTCTAGCATATACTTTAAAAATAAAATTAGAACAATTTTTGTTTTTTGAACCTTTTCGATAATGTGAACAATTTTTGAACTTCAAAAACATTTATGGAAACGAAAACAATTTTTGAAATTGGGAACATTTTTTAAAATAGGAAGTAACATTTAAAATTTCTAACATTTCTTGTAAAAATGTGAAGAATTTAAAATTTTGGAACAACTTTTGAAAATGAGAACATTTTAAACTTTTTGAAAACCACAATCTTTTTACGAAAAAACCAAACAATTTTTGATAAAATGAGAAAACATTTGAATTTGTGAACATTTTTTATTAATGTTAATTCTTTTTTGAAAAGAAAACAATCTTTGTAATTATGGACAGTTTTTTAAAATCAAGTAATTTTTGAAATGAAAAAGGAACATATAAAGAAAAATAAAAACAGGAAACAAAGACCAAAAAATAATAAAAAACCAAAAAGGTAATCTTCTACAGAAGGTTCCCAAAACCGGTAAAACTTGCTTGGAACCCAAAACCGAAACCAAAACTTTTCTATCGACGGCTCAATATGGGCCAGCCACTTGCTCTCACTGGCGCGCTCCTGCTATGCAAAGCAGCGCCTGCCGGCGTGAACTAGGAAATGTGGCTAAAGTTTTGCGGAGCTCCTGTTCGACGCCTTAAGCGCGCGAACAGGTCCCTGGCGCTCCCTGCAGCGCCTAGTTAGGACGGTTCTTGAACGCCCTGTGCAGCGAACTTATAAGAGGCGAAAAAACAGCAAAAATTGTGGCCCTCTCCGGGATTAAAACTCGAGCCGTTGCCTTCACATATGAGTGTGCATAACCACTAGAACTACTTGACTATAGTGAATTATAAGAACATGCAGCCGTGATATTTATTGCATGCGTGCTGTATCACTTAGCTTTCTGAATTATTTAGAAAAATCATGAATTTGACTAAGTATATCAATTTATAAAAAAATCATCACTTTTGAAAATAAGTTCACAAATTTGAAAAAAGTTCATCAATATTTGAAAAAATATCATGATTTTAAGATCTTCTGATTTGAAAAATCAGTTCATTGATTTGAAATTTTTGATCAATTTCTTAAAAAATTATCAATTATGGAAAAAGTTCGTCAATTTTGGAAAAAATTATTCAATTTAGCAAAACAATAAAAAACCGAACAAAGTCGTTTCGAATAAAAAAGTAAAAGATAAAATGAAAAATGAAAAAATGAATAGAAAAAAGAAAAGGCCATAAGAAGAAAAGAATGCGAAGATGTGACTGAGCACGTAAGGTGAGAACAGTAGGGTGGTTACTGCAGCGTACGAATGACCAGGAGGTCACCGGGCGCGCAGATGTTTTTAAGAACAGAAAAGGGAAAGATGGGTTGAGCCCAACTAGACACTTCTGTAAGCCCCCGTTTGCAAATAACAGTAGTAAACGGGCGCATAAAGCGCCAAACAGGGAATGACAAAGCTTCGTCCGAAATCACTAATTAAAGAATACTTGTTGCAAAGAACACTTCACTTTCCCAGGTCGTGATAAGTGGCGCCCATGCAGCGCGCCACTTGTCGCAACCTGAGAGTTTTTCCTTTTTCGTAGATTCGCTTATTCAAAACGTTTTTATCTCTTAAACCGTGCTTCCAAATCTCGAACCGCTTTCATCATTGGATTCCTCGCGTCGAGATATTCAAAACTAGATCCCATGTTGATAGGTTTTAATGAACTTTTTTTTCACAAAAAACGGATAAAAAAACTGGGCGAAAAAACTAAACCGGGAGTACGGTTTATTCCCTTTCTCGCGAAATAACAACCGTGCCTCTTGTGGAAGCAAAATCGTGACTCTCGTGGAAGGAAAAAAACAAAAAACACGTTTTTTTTTCGTTTCCAAGAGGCACGACCGTGACTCTCGCGAAAGCACAACCGTGCCTCTCGCGAAAGCAAAACCGTGACTCTCGCGAAACAAAAAAAAACAGAAAACACGTATTTTTTCCCTTTCCGAGAGGCACGGCCGTGACTCTCGCGAAAGCACAACCGTGTCTCTCGCAGAAGCAAAACCGTGACTCTCACGAAAAAAAACAGAAAACGCGTTTTGTTTTTCCCTTTGGCACGGCCGTGACTCTCGCGAAAGCACAACCGTGCCTCTCACGAAAGCAAAACCGTGACTCTCGTGAAAGAAAAAAAACAGAAAACGCGTTTTTTTTTACTGTTTTCGAAAGGCACGGCTGTGACTCTCGCGGAAGAAAAACCGTGACTTTCGCGAAAGAAAAAAAATGAAAACACATTTTTTCACGAATTTTTTTTAGATTTTTTTGATCGAAAAGCTAAGGAAGACCGGGGGAAAACCAAAATGTCGAAAAAACCGTCTAAAAAGCCGAAAACGCGTGCGAAAAAATAAAAAAAAATCCGGAGAAAGCGTCCAGAGCGCGACACGTGACGAATGGCTGAGAGCGCGCCAAGTGGCGCTGATCGTTGCGAGGCTCCCAAAGAAGCGCTCGTTAACTAGTTGCTCTCATCTTCGTCTCGCTTATTGCAATATTGTTCCCCTCGTCTCGGGCGCATTCAGGGGCGGAGCCAGGATTTGACCATAGGGGGGGAAGAAGACAATGAACATTTTTTTTTCATATAACGACCATACAAAGAGAAACACATGATTAATTTGTATGTTGCAACTATAAAAATGTAGATTTTTCATTAGTTTAATGTGGCTCTTATGCGTAAAACCCATAGAACAAAGTCGGCAATCTTATAGGGTGCGGTTTCGATTCTAGCTGGTTGTGTAAATTTTACTTGAGCCTGAATATTTGATCGGTAGTTTGTACATCAACTAATCGGCCTGAAAAACAGAAACTACTACCTCCGTTCCAAAATATAAGAATGTTTTTTACATTATGCTAGTGTCAAAAACGTTTTTATATTTTGGGACGGAGGGAGTAGCATCTAGCAGTTTGTTAATAATAAAAAACTGCAATAGGCTAGACATGAGCCTCTAGCCGATGATACACCTAGCTCTTAGATCTGGCGTGAGCCAGTGAAATTTGAAACTTAGATGATAGAATCATAATCAGCGAATGCCTAATTTAGTGTACCAATTTTTTAGAAGAAAACAAGAAATTGACACCCTTAATTAACTTGATCTGAACAAGAAGTTTCTGGCCTTCTCGAGCCAGATGCGGATCAATTCATCAGTATTGTTGCGCAGTATAAATCAATAAAGGAATCAAGGGACTCACCGCAGGAGTATGCTGTCCTCGCCGCCGGCGCTGATCGGTTGTGCGGATGCCCTAGTTGAGCTTGCGGCCACGCGTATTGCGTCTGCGCCGAAACAATCGATAGAGGATGCCCTGGTGGCCTCGTCAGCTTCCGAAACGACCTGGTAGTTTGTTTCGTGTAGCGTGGGCTGACTAGCTAGTACATGGGCTTTAACATGCAAAGTTCCTGGGCTTCAAGCCTTAAGCGCACACTTAGGCGTGGCCCCCGCTCGTCCCCCCGTAGCTCCGCCCCTGGGCGCATCCGCTCGTCGGCCAGCCCAATAAGTAGCGTTCCTGTAGTTTCCTGGGAGCTATTTTGAATCGGGGGCGTCTCCTTAGCGCCTCTGCGCTGGGTTGCATTTTCTGGCACTTATGTGCATGGCTTCGTGGGCCTGCCCAAAAACGAGCCGAGACACTCAGGTCGTTGGGTTCAGTAATAACCGATCGTTGTTGACCGGCCCACTATTGACAGGTCAACCGTTGAACTTTGGAAAACACAAAAAATAAAAAAAATCGGGAATTCAATTTTTTTATGGATTTCAACAACACTGCAAATTCAAAATAGTTCATGTATTACAGAAAATGGTTCTCAAATTCAAAAACACTTTCACGGTGTTATTGAAAATAATGTTTGTAAATTTAAGAAAAGTACATTGATTTAGAAAAAAAGATCATGAATTTAGGGGAAAAAGTTCACAGATCTGAAAAAAAAATTCATCGATTTTCAAAATAAAAATCACAGCTTTTAAATAAAATTCGGTCATTTTGGAAAAAAAAATCAACAATTTTGAGGAAAATGTTCACGGATTTGAAAACTTCATTCATATTTAAAATAGTTCATGTATTTAAAAAATTTCACGAATTTAAAAAACATCCATTAATTGTGAAGAAAAAATTCATGGATTTAAAAATGGTCATCAATTTTGAAAAAAAGGTTCATAGATCTGAATTTTTTTTTGCAGATTTTTGAAAAAAGATCACCAAAAAAAGTTGTGGAAAACTGTTCATGAAATTAAAAGATTCACGAATTTTAGTTCTTCAACATTGTAAAAAGTTCACACATTAGAAAAAGCAAAAAAAAAACAAAAGAAAAAGAAGAAAGTAAGAAACAAAACAGAACAACCAGCAAAAAAATCTGGTACGGAAGCTTTCAATAGCTTCATAAAACCGGAGAGTAATATTCCTCAGGGGTGCTCTATGATTAGGCCCATTTGTATCGAACGAAGCAGGACGCCAGCTTGCAGGATGGCCTGTAACATGCGCTTTAGGCGTCAAACTCATTGGGAAGAATCGTACGAACCGGTTTTTGAGCTTTAGCGTCGTTTTTTTTTTCTTTTGTGTTTTCTATATCAATTTTGATTTGTTTCTTTCGGTGATACATGCCTAATGTTTTCAAATACATGTTGAACATTCTTTGTATACATGTTGATCATTTGTGAAATCACGTTAAACATTTTTCAAATGCACATTGTAGTTTTATCTAAATACATGAGTAGCATTTGTAGAATGCACATTGAGCATTTTTTAATACATAATCAACATTTTAAATTTACTTGAAAATTTTCAAATACGCATTAAAGATTTAGCTACATACATGAGTAGCTTTGTAAAATGCACATTAGTATTTTTTAATACATAATCAAAATTTTAAGTTTACAATTTTTTTTAAATGTGCAAACATTCCATCAAGTGTTAGCACATTTTTCTAAATGCACAAAATTTATTATATATTATGAAAAATTTGAGAAAATGCGAGAACCACTTTGTTCTTTTCAGGGACATTTTTTAAAATGTCATCAAACCTATTTTGAAACATTTTCAAATTTCTAGAGAATTTTTGAAAATTACATGAAGTAATTATATATTATGATGAACATTGTTTTAGTGTGCGAACAGTTTTGTAAATTATGTGAATTTGTTTTTGCTTGTGTGTATTTTTCTTAGTGCACATGATTTTTTTTAAATTTCACTTGCATTTTTCCAAATTACACCAACATGTTTTTATATTATCTCAAACATTTTTCAAACACATTTCTATTTTTTGCAAGTGTTATGGAAGTTTTGAAATGTGTCACGGTTTTTTTATAATCAATGAATACTTTTTTAATATATAATTTTTTTAATACATGATTGCCATTTTGAACAAATAGTGAGCAGTTTTAGAATACAACAACAACAACAACAACAACAACAACAACAACAACAACAACAACAATAACAACAGCAACAACAGCAACAACAGCAACAACAACAAGTTAGGGTAGGCTAGAGGTGAAACCCATAAGATCTCGCAACCAACTCATGGCTCTGGCACATGGATAGCAAGCTTCCACGCACCCCTGTCCATAGCTAGCTCTTTGGTGATACTCCAATCCTTCAGGTCTCTCTTAACGGACTCCTCCCATGTCAAATTCGGTCTACCCCGCCCTCTCTTGACGTTCTCCGCACGCTTTAGCCGTCCGCTATGCACTGGAGCTTCTGGAGGCCTGCGCTGAATATGCCCAAACCATCTCAGACGATGTTGGACAAGCTTCTCTTCAATTGGTGCTACCCCAACTCTATCTCGTATATCATCATTCCGGACTCGATCCTTTCTCGTGTGGCCACACATCCATCTCAACATACGCATCTCCGCCACACCTAACTGTTGAACATGTCGCCTTTTACTCGGCCAACACTCAGCGCCATACAACATTGCGGGTCGAACGGTCGTCCTGTAGAACTTGCATTTTAGCTTTTGTGGCACCACTGGTAGAAAAAGGGCCATTTGTCCCGGTTCGTAAGGCCCATTTGTCCCGGTTGGGGAACCGAGACTAAAGGGTCTGTACTAAAGCCATACACCTTCAGTCCCGGTTCTTACACCAACCAGGACAGATGGGCCTCCACGTGGCCGCTGCGGTGAGCCCAGGCAGGAGGGCCTTTGGTCCCGGTTGGTAGCACCAACCGGGACTAAAAGCTACAACGCGTCAGCAGTTCAGGGGTTGGGGTTTTTGTTTTTTTCTGAAACGGGGGGGGGGGGGGGGTTGGGGTTTTTTTTTGCTTGGTCGACGCTACGTACTATACGTATAGAGAGGACTCGACGCGCTAGCTAGTAAGCAAATGAAGGAAACCATTAAGTACAGAAGATCGTCATGAACATATGCATACAGAGAGAAGTGATATCGACCTCTCCTTCTCCGAGAGATTGGTCAAACAACAAGTTTTCGTATATCTATCCGACACTACTGGCTACATATATACAATACAAGATCTCTTACAATATAATCCCCTAATTATATATGAACTCAGGGTCCACATGGTATTCTCCGTCTTTATTGATCACGTGGTCAAGAAAGAATCCCGCCAATTCCTCTTGAATTGCTCGCATGCGATCTGGTGCTAGGAGTTCATCCCGCATCCGAAACATCTAATTTGAAGAAGGGGATCAATACATATATATGAATGAATGAAACTCAACACAAATGATGTTAATAAAATAAAATTGTGAATATTATTGCTTACGCACTTCATATTATTTGTTAGAGTAGCCCCGCGTGTGGCGGACGGATGGACTCGCAAACGTAGTATCCACAGTAATTATTCCCGGCTTCCTGCCACAACCATTTTACAAGAAATAGAGGTTAATCAAACTGATAAGCAATCGTGCTAAATGGTATTGATGAAACTAGTGCTTGAATCACTAGGAGATGCGTGGAACTAGCTAGTAGTACTTACTTTTGGGTGTGTAAATCGCAGCTTCCCCGGCAGTCCTGGAGCTTTTGCGGTGAATTTTTTCCAAACCCTGCCAGATAAAGAAAACAATTACTTGATATCAGAAAATGAACAAAGTTGCCGATATGGTGCGATAATGATCGATTTAACTTACTTCTCGAGCATTTCAGTCATGTCCGCATACTCCTGGGGATCTTTTCGTCTCGAGTCTAAGACGGTTACTAGTCCCTGCTCAAGCTTAATCTCTAGGAGAATATAGTGGAAGCTGTGCACATATGCATAACTCATCAATTACATTACTATAACCTCGACTAATAAGGGAAACCGGATATGCACAAGACAGTAATACTCACCTGAAGTTGTAAGGAAAGAGTATTATAGCTTTGTTTTGATTTTTTACCAACGATAGTAGCAAGTTGGCCTCGGTATCTTTGGCATGAAATTCAACCATATATGCATCTATGAGATTTGTGTTAATGAACCCAATATCACCGATTTGTCTTTTCTTCAATTCGGCGACCTTCAATCTGCATAATATAGTGAGGATAATTATATATATACATGCAATGAAAGAGCTGCCCTATATATAGAGACTTAATGACAGATGTAGTACTTACAGACAGTAGCAAGTGACCGTTAATTTATCGAGGGTCTTTTGATTGAAAAACTGGAAGAACTCCTCAAATGGAAGAGTCAGCAGTTCAATTCCAACGAGGTCATACTCCTCTTTAACTCTCAGCGTCAAAGTATCCTTCCTCCAAGACTCTCTGCAGGTTTCCATGTACCAATCATGGAATCTTCGCATCATCATTGTTAGAGATCTTTCATCTTTGATGAGAGGCTTCCCGTAATGGTATTTGTGTTCGTCCACCTCCATTGTATCATAATGTACATCGTCGGGCAGGTAATCTCCAAGATTGGTACCGGGAAAAATCTCCGGATGATTAGCGACGATATCGCTAGACACCTTGAGCGGGGGGCACGATTAGTTCGCTTGTTCGCCGAGCTAGGCAATTTTTTTCCCAGCTCGTCGTTCTGCTAACCTTCGATCACTGGTAGTACTTCCCGACCGATCCGCTTCGATAAATGACCTTTCAATAATGCGATCATAGTTGGATTGCGGCGGAGAAGGTGGTGGTCGCTTCAGGGCATCGATAGTGCGCTTCGCTTTCACCGGGTCTATCTTCTCCTCCGGAGGTGGATGTTTCTTTTCTTTCACCGCTGCAAAGAAGTCCTTCACTTGGGCTTTCACGATCTTCTCATTTTCCTGTTCGGTCATATCGTATGGTAACTTCTCTAGAGGCTTGAGAGATGGAACGAATCTGTATTGCCTCCCGCCTCTGGCTGTACTGCTAGACGCCGGAGCAGACGGAGCGGCTGCGGCTGTCTTCTTTCCTTGCTTACGAGGCGGAGGAGAAGGACTACGACGGGCGGGAGCAGCCGGAGCGGCGGCGGGTCTCTTACGCCTTTGCCGACGAGGCGGAGAAGGAGGAGGCTGGCTGCTCGGGTGCGCCGGCGCAGGCGGAGAAGGAGGCGGAGTGCCGCCACACGCCGGAGAAGGAGGCGTAGTGCCCTGATCACTCGCCGGAGGAGGAGGCAGAGTGCCCTGACTCGTCGTCGGAGAAGGAGGAGGTGGAGGCGTCCAGTTCGGAAGGTTGATGAGCTCCTTCCGCCATAGGCATGGAGTCTTCAAAGCAGAACCCAGCCGAGTCTCCCCTTCATCGGCAGGGTGGTCAAGCTCGAGGTCCTCAGATCCCTCCGTTATTTCGTACACCGTCACCCTAACATATCCTTTTGGAATCGGATGGCAGTGAAAAGTTGCGCCGAGTTCAGGAGGTCGAACAGAGCCGACAGTCGCCTTGACTTTGAAGTTCTGCCACTGCGTCATAAGGTGGCAATGTTGAGACTCCGTGATATCATCCACGGGGTAGCTAGCAGGAACCGTGAAGACAGGCTCCTGAAGCAGCTTGGTGGAAGCCACGCTGCTTCTCCGCTGAGATGGCGGGGTAGCTTCGGCATGTCGCTTAGTGCGAACTGCGTCTCGTTCCTCTAGCGCTTGTACCCTTGCGTGCAGCTTCTGCAGTTGGGTCTGCTCCACTTTCTTCCTCCTCTCCTGGCATTTGTAACCGCCTGCGTCCGGAAACCCAGCCTTCCACGGAACGGAGCCTGGCGTGCCTCGTGTCCATCCAGGGTGCTCAGGATTCCCGAGGGCCATTGTGAGCTCGTCGTTCTCTCTGTCGGGAACGAACGTCCCTTCCTGCGCTGCGGCGATATAGTCCTGAAGCTTCGTGATGGGTATTCGCAGTTGCTCGTTCGTCCAAACGCACTTCCCTGTTACAGGGTCCAAGGTTCCGCCAACCCCGAAGAACCAAGTCCGGCAACGGTCTGGCCAGTTCAATGTCTCTGGTTCGACCCCTTTATGAAGCAGGTCATTCTCAGCCTTGGCCCACAACGGCCGAGCTTTGAGGTAGCCACCTGACCCCGTGCGATGGTGAAGCTCCTTCTTCGTGGCATTTTTCTTGTTTCTCGTTGACATCTTCTTACTCTTTCCGATGTCTTGTGGGCCACAAATGCGTCCAAGTGCTCTCTGATCTTCTCATACCGGCTGGTGAATTCTGGAGTCTTGTCTTTGTCGACAAATGTTGTTCTCAGCTCAGTCTTCCACCTCCTGAATAGATCCTCCATCTTCTTAAGGGCACGAGCCTTGACCATGGCTCTATAACTGGCTTCTCCGGATCCTCCTCTGGCGGTAGGGTGAAATTTGCCTTCAGCTCGGTCCAAAGATCATCTTTCTGCCTATCGTTGACATAAGGGTCTTCCTCCTTAGGCTTATACCATTGGTGGATGCTGATCGGGATGATGTCCCTAACAAGAACCCCGCACTGAGCAGAAAATGCTTCCTTGGTCCGGATGGGTGCAATTGGTTGGCCATCGCGCGCGATTTCTATGATCGTGAACTTTTCATCCGAGCGCAACTTTTTCTTCGGGCCTCGTCTCTTTACCAAAGTTGTGCTCGATCCGGAGGGCTAGAAAAAAGAAGAAAGACGAGAGTTAATATGTGTGCATACCAAAACAATGAATGCATCTAGTCAGCACAGGATTAATTAATATATATACCTGGCCGGACTCTGTTCGGTCACCGGAGCCGTCATCACGGTGTCCTTCTTCCACCGGCATTCGGTCAACGGAGCCATCATAATCATGTCCCTCCTCCTCCACTGTTCGATCACCGTAGCCTGCTTCTTCACCCTGTCCTTCCAGACCATTGCTGTCGTTAAGATACGACAAGACATCAGCTCCGGCTGCGATTATGTCCCCCAACACCTCTTCTGCTGCCTCGTCTCGTCCGTGCTCCATTATTTCTGCAAATATTACACTAGTACAAAACAGGGCTTTCGTCACAGGGCAATATTCACATTAGTCCCGGTTCAGTCACGAACCGGGACTAATGTGAGCATCGGTCCCGGTTCGTGCGGCTAAGGCATTAGTCCCGGTTCACCTGGGCCCTTTAGTCCCGGTTGGTGCCACGAACCGGGACTAAAGGGTGCGATGCCCATTAGTCCCGGTTGGTGCCACCAACCGGGACTAATGGGCTTTGAGGCATTAGTACCGGTTCATGGCACGAACCGGTACTAAAGGGCCCATTTTCAAACTCTACCCCCGTGGACCGCCTTTTCAGTTTTAGAAAAAACAAAAGAAAATGATGGAAATGTCAAAAAAATAAAATAAAATAAGTTTCCCATGTGATATGTGGTCTAGTTGTTGGGAAAATTTACAAATATGAATTTCGACTTTATTTGCAAAATATCTCTGGAATTTGTAAAATGGGCATAACTTTTGCATACGAACTCGGATTAAAAAGTTTTTTGTATGAAAAATCATCTACTCGGAAAGTTACATCCGATTTTAACCGGGGGAACCCCGTTAAACATTTTCAAAATCCTCAAAAACCTAACAGAAAAAAAGTTACGGGGCTTTTAAGATCTGGAGAGGCAAAAAAATTCAAAAAAAATTCAAACTATGGTCAAACAATGGTCAAACTAATTATTCTAGAATATTAGTGTTACTAAATAATTATTTCATTTTTTTTGAATTTTGGTCAAATCTGGTCAAACAGTGGTCAAACAATGGTCAAACTAATTATTCCAGAAATATTAGTGTTACTAAATAATTACTGTTTTTTAAAACAATAGTTTCAAACTCAAACAGTGAAATGTGTCACTTCATGCTCAAGCTAAATTCCTGAGGGTTAATAGGATTGACATCTTAGTATTGTCAGGAAAACAACAAGTGCAGACTTGGAAACGAGGGAGAATAGAACCCGGAAGTTAAGCGTGCTCAGGCTGGAGTAGTGAGAGGATGGGTGACCGTCCGGGAAGTTAGATGATTTGGAATGATGAGGGGTGATTAGAGATTAGAGGATAAATTGAGCAGTGATGAGGGGTGGTGATTACAGATTAGAGGTTAAAATAATTCAGAAATTTGAAAATAAAAAAAATTCAAAAAAAATTTCAAAAAAAAATCATAAAATTTCCTTTAGACAAGGTGGAGCTCCACGTGGCCGCGGCCTTTAGTCCCGGTTCGTGTAAGAACCGGGACTAAAGGGGGGAGGCATTAGTAACGACCCTTTACTAATGGGGGGAGGCATTAGTTCAAAAACCGGGACTAAAGGCCCTTACCAACCGGGACAAAAGCCCCCTTTTCTACTTTTGTTACAAAATGGCAATTATTATACAAACATGACATCAGGTGGATATATTAGTGGCAAACGTAGACCTAGCTACCTAATCACAACAAGGAATCATATTAGTGGCCTCGGCGCTTCTCTAGGGTTTGCGGTGGCCTCGGCAATGCTTATAGGGTTCTGGGTGGCCTCGACGACAACGCTCTTTTAACTTGGTAAATTTGGGTGGCCTCGGCAGCGCTTCTAGGGTTTGGGCCGGACTGCCTCTCTCATGATTGTCCGACGTCCAGACCGACAAGGGATTTAACAAAATGGCACCATTCTGGATGTGCAGATAATTGGCTAATGATGAAGCCATGGATTTTTTCAATACTTTGACACTAGGCAACCTGTCGACCCCTCGGCGACCATCGAATCCTCGACCCTCGACCCTCGACCCCTCGACCCTCGAACCCTCGGCAACCCTCGACCCCTCGGTGACCCTCGACCCTCTACCCTAGCTAGTTCCCGACCCTCGACCCCTCGGCGATCCTCGACACCCTCGTTCCCGATAAAAAGAAGAAGAAGAAGAAATAAAAAGAGGAGAAGAAGAAAAAAAAGAGGAGAAGAAGAAGAAGAAAAAATAGAAGAAAAAAAAGAGGAGAAGAAGAAGGAATAGAGGAGAAGAAGAAAAAATAGAGATTTTTCTATTTTTTCTTCTTCTCCTCTATTCCTTCTTCTTCTCCTTTTTTCTTCTACTTCCTCTTCTTATTTTTTTCTCCTCTTCTTCTTCTCCTTCCTCATTCTTCCTCTTTTCTTCTTTTCCCTTATTTTCCTTCTTCCTCGACGACCCTAACCCTAAACAGTACAACTTCCTCGACGTCCCCGCCTCTCTCATGAACAAAAAAAATCTATGAATAAAAAAACATCATATTCTATGAACAAAAAAACATCATATTTCATCCACATCCATGCATACATCATATATATGATCATCTATGAACAAAAAACATCATATTCTATAAAAAATCATCATATATATGAACAAAAACAATTATGATAACAAGCATATATATCATCATATATATGAAAAAAACAAGTATATATATGAAAAAAAAACAAGCATATATATCATCATATATATGAAAAAAAACAAGGAGAGGGAGGGCGCCGGCCGGACCAAGGTGAGGAGGGGCGCGGGGTCGGCGGCGAGGATGGCGACGGCGATGACGTCGACGGGGCAGGGGGCGCGCCCTCGAGGCAGGGGGCGACGGCGATGAAGGGGGCGGGGCAGGGCGACGGCGACGACGGGGACGGGCCGAGGCGGCGGGCGTCGGGGCAGGGGCGGCGAGTGGCGACGGCGCGAGCGAGAGGCGCGGGCGACGGTGAGGGTGCGGGCGATGGCGACGACGGGCGCGGGCGACGGCGACGGCGACGGGCGGCGTCGGGGCAGCCTGGCGGCGTCGATGGGCGTCGTCGGGGCGGCAACTGCGAGATGAGAAGTGAAATTTTCACAAGTGTTTGCTTATATACCAAAGCCTTTAGTCCCGCTTCGTGGAACCAACCGGGACTAATGCCCACCTTTAGTCCCGATTGGTGCCACCAACCGGGACCAAAGGTCTCTTTTCAGCAGGCGAAAGGGCGGGAAGCAGAGACCTTTGGTCCCGGTTGGAGGCACCAACCGGGACTAAAGGGGGGCATTGGTACCGGTTCGTGGCACCAACCGGGACTAAAGGTCCCCCTTCCGTCCCGGTTCTAGGCACGAACCGGGACCAATGGCTGTGGGCCAGGAGCGAGGTCCATTGGTCCCGGTTCGTGCCTAGAACCGGGACAAATGGGTCCACACGAACCGGGACAAATGCCTCCCGAGGCCCGGCCGGCCCCGTGGGCGCACGAACCGGGATGCATACCCCCATGGGTCCCGGTTCGTGACAGAACCGGGACTAATGGGCTGGCCGGGCCCCAACCAAAGCCCTATTTTCTACTAGTGCACTCTCTTGCCACAAAGAATGCCAGAAGCTTGGCGCCACTTCATCCATCCGGCTTTGATTCGATGGTTCACATCTTCATCAATACCCCCATCCTCCTGCAGCATTGACCCCAAATATCGAATGGTGTCCTTCTGAGGTACCACCTGGCCATCAAGGCTAACCTCCTCCTCCTCACACCTAGTAGTACTGAAACCGCACATTATGTACTCGGTTTTAGTTCTACTAAGCCTAAACCCTTTCAATTCCAAGGTTTGTCTCCATAACTCTAACTTCCTATTTACCCCCGTCCGACTATCATCCGCAAAGAGCATACACCATGTGATATCTCCTTGTATATGCCTTGTGACCTCATCCATCATCAATGCAAAAAGACAAGGGCTCAAAGCTGACCCCTGATGCAGTCCTATCTTAATGAGGAAGTCATCAGTGTCGACATCACTTTGTTCGAATAAATGACTAAAAATTAAATCACATAATGAACCTTTGGTAAATATACGATAACCATTTTTATAACCAATTTGTATATAATATAGAAACATTCTTCTAAAAATTTCCTAAACTATTTGTTAGAACGTTTCAAAAAAAGGAAAAAAGGGAAGAGAAAAAAACCCCACATATTTGGGGCTGAGATCTTGAGATGTTTAAGCTTGTGAAGAGTTACCGAATAGGCCCTAATATGATTAGCAAGTTTGTATGTTTCTTTCACGATTGGGTCACAGTCACAATGGCCTTGCACTCCACATAGAGGGGAAAGGAGGAGCACCAGCGCTGTACTGGTCATTTTTATTTGGTACAGGTGCATCTGCCCACGTTTTTATATTCTACTTCTTCTTCTTCTTCTTTTGTATTGCCAGAGTCCCTGCCGGGCTAGGCCGGAGATGGACCAGTGTAGAGTTGCTTCACGTCGTACGGTCACAGGCGAATAAATAAAATAATAAAAATAAAAATAAAAAGTTTCTCAAAAGAATGGCGAATAAAAAAGGAACAAAAAATATTCCCATGCAATGGAACAAGTGAAGAAGCGACTGCAACAGATTCTCATTGTCACTCACGTGGGGAGGGGTTTTGTTTGGGACCGTAGCGCGAGAACTGATCAATGGACGGGAGCGCGGAACGGCAGCGACGTTCTCACCACGCAAATCCGGGTGCCACCTTGGCGCGTCACGACATCAACGTAACCCGCGTCTTATCCCCCAATCTATCCATCCATGGTTACACTGTGACTACATGTACAAGGAGGCCCATTTTGTGCGATTGGCCCCTCGTTCTCCTCCCAAATTGCAACTGCTTGAAAGCATTTCTTCATTCCCTGCCGATTAGCTCTTGCACGGCATTTTGCTGAGCGAACAGTGCAATTTCTAGAGAATTTATAGCTTTGGGTGATCTTTTTGGCACTTTTTTTAAAAAAGGATGATTTTTATAGACTCATAATATAGCACCGAGGGATACAATCATAATGAGTACATGCTCGGTATATGCATAACTAAGATGCACACATCCAAAACTAACACACACACACAAAAAGATCACACCGGCACAAAGCTATGTCATACAAGACCGAAACTATGCCCATGGATGAATAGAATGAAAAATCTCGAAATGATGAATATAGTGACTGATGATAGACAACAGAGACCATTAGCACGGACCATCTTTTAACAACACAGACCGGCGGGCGCGAGGGAGGACGCACGGCAAAGCCTCCCAGAGAAAGTAGTTCGGGGCCTCCCGATCACCAGTCTTGCATGACTTAGGAGTCTGTTCCCCACGACACGTTTTTTGAGGCCATGTTAAAAATATCAAATCCACATAAGCTTAGGTTTGCACTCAAACTCACTCAAACACATATTAGAGCAATAATTATACAAATACTGCAGCACTAAACAAAAACGTAGCTTAACTAAACTGTGTATTGGCACTCTGAGCTCAAACGAGCTAAAAACAGTAGAACTACTCCTCGTCATCGTCGGAGACCTCGATGACTGCATCCACACTATCAACTCGGCAGCGGTGAGTATGTGGAATTTGTGTGCTACCTCCGTCTCGTCCGCGACTGATTCCTCGGTTTCGCGATGCTCTGCAGCCGCGTGCGGGTAGGATGCACAACACTTCTCCTCCTCCTCTTCAGACATGGTGTGCTTGTATTCTCACTCAGCATCCTCCCATGAGAGGACATCCACCACACCGCCGCCCTGTTGTCCTCCTGTTCCGGGTCCGGCATCCCTTCCTAACCCTCCTTCTCATTGCGTGATGAAGAGGAGGAGCTCAAATCGGTGTTGGTAGTCTCCGTAGCCTCACACGCGGCGACAATGGCTGCGACCTCAACCATGATTTCAGTCCGGCGCACAGTGGAGAGCAATGCTGAGACGGCGGGGCATGAGCAGACCATGGACGAGGCTAGGGGCTGCTCATGACACGTTGGGTGGACGGGGAGGTCATGGTAGATAGCGGCAGTGACGACGACTCAAATCCCCTCTATTACTTGGGAAATGGGAGGCGGCGAGGTAGGTCAAGGTTTGGAGATGTGTCGGTGGGGATTTATAGTGGCATAGGGGTGAATCGAGCACTGAGCCAATGGCTGTGTCATGAATACAAGACAGGGGCGGAGAGCTAGACTTTACCAAAAGTGCCTCTTTTCAGAGCAAATTTGTGTTGTAGGGGCAAGTTTTGAGGGGATAACTCCTCAAACTTTTGTGAGACTATAGCTATAGGGGAAGTGCTAGCTACACCATCTTTTTATTTTTTATTTGTTTCCGCCCTACTTTGGCATAAGATCCATATGATTTTTAACCTACCTGCACCTACTAATATAGTTAAACTTGTTTGGAAACTGGCTGGGTGAGGTTACTCTTAAAGTAAGACACATTTTGGAGAGCTTTATTTTGGGACTTAAGGAGCTACCATAATGTTTGTAATTTAATAGTGGCTGCTATTATCCTCCTTTAAAAAAATAAAAGAGATGCTCTTACTACACAATACATGTCCCAGAAACGGTGTCACTCTTTCAGGAGTTAGGATTTACCCCTCCCCAGCCACTAGCTGGAAATACAATGGCTGAAAATTACAGAGGGGGTTTTGGGAGGAGGTTCAACATGGGTGGTGGCCGGGCTGGATACCAAGATCTGAAGAAAAATTTCCAAGGGGTGAGTTCTTATGGGGGTAGGTTTAGAAATAACCTCTCTATGCCTGCCTATGGAGCTGGTGGCAGAGGAAGTGGTGTGGGTAGTTCTTCGACAGGAAATTTTAGTGCTGGAAATGGAGGAGGATCTAACATTCAAGGAGGGCAGCAAGTATGGAAAGGACAGATGGAGATTAGTGGAGCTGTGAAAGGAGATCAAGGGATTGAGGGGAAAGAGGCACCGGGTAATGGAGGCGGTGGCTCTAACACCCTAAACTTGGAATCTGCTCAGCAACAGCAATTGTTGGCGGCTTTGCTATCTAAATTAGCTCAAACTATGTCCATAGAAGGAATTGGAATGCCTCGGATCCCTACTACTGCGATGGGCGATATTGGAAAAGAGGCACCTCATGTTGGAGGTGCTAATTCAGGTGGAGAGAAGCTGATGCTTGGTGCAATTGCAGGTGCTGCTGATAAGATAGGAGAGATCAAGAAACAGGGGAGCAAGACTGGTGGTGGTCAGAGCTTATTTCGGGATAGAACAGGGAAGCGGGTTTGTGGGAAATGCAAAGATATAAGACATTCTACCAGGGAATGCAAAATTGGATATTGTTTAATTTGTGGAAGAGATAACAACATTACTAATGATTGTGCTTGGCTGAAGCAAATGAAACATGTCCCCAAGTATGTTGGTTATGCAGATAGAGGTCTGGGAGTGCTGTTGGTGCAAAGTTATAAGGATGTTCTTGTGGCAGAGCACAAGAATCCTTTGGCTGTGGTGATTATTAGATTTGGTAAATTAATGAAACTGATTTTGTAGGATTTTAGTGATATGTTCAGCTGGGATGGGATTGAAGAGTTAGAGAGTATGGATAGAATTGCTATCTGATGAGATTTCCTAACAAACTAAGTTGGTAGAATTGGCAAAATTTAATGCCTTCACTCTGCTAAACACTGGAGTGATGATTAAGGTGCAGGGGTGTACTCTGGACATCAGGTTGTTGGGAAATTACATACTGCTTGGCTAAGATTTGGAGGGGGCCCTGGCTGCTTTAGGCACTTTTTTGGTATGTGTGAATTTGCTGCTGCTGTAGGACCTGTTCTGGAAATAGATATGTACACTATAAATCAGGAGAAAGTTAGAGCTAAATGTGGTGTGAGAGATGGGGGGGGGATCCCACCTCATGTTGAGATTACCTCCCAGGATCTGCCGATGTTTAGAATTGAGTCTAAGCTAGAGTCTGTGGTGGAGCTGGGTGGTATAAAGAAGAAAAGATAAAGGATCTGGGTAACAATGAATTGGAAGACATAGCTGAGATTGATGAAGCTAGGAAAAACGCCAGAATTTATGAGAATAATAGTTGTCAGATTTCACTAGGGAGTTTTTCTCTGGCACAAATTGAAGAAATTAACAAAAGAAATGAGCTAGTGAAAAACTCCACCGAGGACCCTATGAGAGCAAGATAAAGGAAATGGTAGCTAAGAGAGCTAAAATGCAGAAGGAAATGGATATCATGTTTAAGAAAATTCAAACTCCTGAGGAAGATAAAATGAGACAGACTACTTTATGGGGAAAAGAAGAGAAAATAATTACTAATTAAAACTGAAGATGACAAGTTAAAGGTGAAAGATGAATTGGCCCAACAACATGCCATTGTGCAATAATTGGTTCAGGAGGCAACTAATAGAGAACAATATGAGCTGGAGTTGGCTAATATGGAGATGGATGAGATTGAGAAAAGAGAAGAGAGTAAAAAGAGTGGATCGGAGACAGGTGGATACACTGAGCCTACTGACTATAAACTTAGCGAAGAGTTCAATTTTTTTGGAGAAATGACGACAACTATTCGTGGAGAAAAATGACTGAGGAACATGAGGATGAATGGGACGAGGAACTCAGAAGAAGCCTGAGATTCAAAGGAAAAGAAGACCAAAAGATAGAGGAATTGGCCAGAAGTAGAGCTGAAGAGAGAGATAATTATGGCAAGGGAACAAAACAAAGAGGTGCTGGAGCTGGGAACAAAGCTACTAGAACATGTAGCAAGTGATGTGTATAAAGCTTCGCAGGGATGGTGGTACAATGTGCCAAGGCTGGAAGGTCGAGGAGAGTTGCTGGAACGCCTTGCCTGATACTAGCTTCTTTTGGTGCATTGTGCTTGTTCTATAGTTATGGATGTCGTAGTTTGGTCACCGGTACTTTTGGGGCTGTTTTTGTTCCTTTTGGTCTTGTTCCTGATGTAACCAAAACCTAGTGGATTTGTTAGCTCCCTTCTAATCAGGTCTTTGCGCTTGTGCTGCCTGAAAGCGGGGTGAGATACCTAGGTGTTGGGCGTCGTTTGTTGGTGACATTCTCGGATATGTCTGGGAGTGCGCCTGATGGTGTTTGCTTTGCTTTATTTTGGTTCTCTAGTAGTTCTCTAGTAATTGGTCGTTGTGCTTGTAGAACTTGGATCTTATAGTTCAAACTACTGGTTTTCCTTAATGGAAATCAGAAGGGGGAGCCCTTCTTTTCACCCAAAAAAATGAAGGAAATATGCCCTAGAGGCAATAATAAAGTTATTATTTATTTCCTTATTTCATGAGAAATGTTTATTATTCATGCTAGAATTGTATTAACCGGAAACATAATACATGTGTGAATACATAGACAAACAGAGTGTCACTAGTATGCCTCTACTTGACTAGCTCGTTGATCAAAGATGGTTATGTTTCCTAACCATGGACATGAGTTGTCATTTGATAAACGGGATCACATCATTAGGAGAATGATGTGATTGACTTGACCCATTCCGTTAGCTTAGCACTTGATCGTTTTAGTTTACTGCTATTGCTTTCTTCATGACTTATACATGTTCCTATGACTATGAGATTATGCAACTCCCGATTACCGGACGAGCACTTTGTGTGCTACCAAACGTCACAACGTAACTGGGTGATTATAAAGGTGCTCTACAGGTGTCTCCGATGGTACTTGTTGAGTTGGCATAGATCGAGATTAGGATTTGTCACTCCGATTGTCGGAGAGGTATCTCTGGGCCCTCTCGGTAATGCACATCACTATAAGCCTTGCAAGCAATGAAACTAATGAGTTAGTTGTGGGATGATGCATTACAGAACGAGTAAAGAGACTTGCCGGTAACGAGATTGAACTAGGTATTGAGATACCGACGATCGAATCTCAGGCAAGTAACATACCGATGACAAAGGGAACAACGTATGTTGTTATGCCGTTTGACCGATAAAGATCTTCGTAGAATATGTAGGAACCAATATGAGCATCCAGGTTCCGCTATTGGTTATTGACCGGAGACGTGTCTCGGTCATGTCTACATAGTTCTCGAACCCGTAGGGTCCGCACGCTTAAAGTTATGTGACGATCGGTATTATGAGTTTTTGTGTTTTGATGTACCGAAGGTAGTTCGGAGTCCCAGATATGATCACGGACATGAAGAGGAGTCTCGAAGTGGTCAAGACGTAAAGATTGATATAATGGAAGGATATATTTGGACATCGGAATGGTTCCGGGTGAAATCGGGATTTTACCGGAGCACCGGGAGGTTACCGGAACCCCCCCGGTAATTGTATGGGCCTTAATGGGCCATAGTGGAGAGAGAGAGGAGGCCAGGGCAGGCGACGCCCCCCTTTCATTCCTCCCTCTCTCCCCCTTCCTTCTCTCCTAGTCCAACTAGGGAAGGGGGGTGGGGAATCCTACTCCCGGTGGGAGTAGGACTCCTCCAGGGCGCGCCATAGCTAGGCCGGCCCTCCCCCTCCTCCACTCCTTTATATACGTGGCCAGGGGGCACCCCATAGACACACAAGTTGATCATTGATCTCTCTTAGCCGTGTGCAGTGCCCCCTCCACCATATATAATCCACCTCGGTCATATCGTAGCGGTGCTTAGGCGAAGCCCTGCGTCGGTAACTTCATCAACACCGTCATCACGCCGTCGTGCCGACGAAGCTCTTCCCCGAAGCTCTACTGGATCCTGAGTTCGCGGGACGTCACCGAGCTGAACGTGTGCTGAACGCGGAGGTGCCGTACGTTCGGTACTGAGGATCAGTCGATCGTGAAGACCTACAACTACATCAACCGCGTTGTCATAACGCTTCTGCTTTCAGTCTACAAGGGTACATAGACAACACTCTCCCCTCTCGTTGCTATGCATCACCATGATCTTGCGTGTGCGTAGGATTTTTTTTGAAATTACTACGTTCCCCAACAGTGGTATCAGAGCCAGGTTTATGCGTAGATGTTATATGCACGAGTAGAACACAAGTGAGTTGTGGGCGATACAAGTCATACTGCTTACCAGCATGTCATACTTTGGTTCGGCGGTATTGTTGGATGAAGCGGCCCGGACCGACATTATGCGTAAGCTTACGCGAGACTGGTTCTACCGACGTGCTTCGCACACAGGTGGCTGGCGGATGTCAGTTTCTCCAACTTTAGTTGAACCAAGTGTGACTACGCCCGGTCCTTGTTGAAGGTTAAAACAGCACTAACTTGACGAAATATCGTTGTGGTTTTGATGCGTAGGTAAGAACGGTTCTTGCTCAGCCCGTAGCAGCCACGTAAAACTTGCAACAACAAAGTAGAGGACGCCTAACTTGTTTTTGCAGGGCATGTTGTGATGTGATATTGTCAAGGCATGATGCTATATTTTATTGTATGGGATGATCATGTTTTGTAACGGAGTTATCGGCAATTGGCAGGAGCCATATGGTTGTCGCTTTATTGTATGCAATGCAATCGCCCTGTAATTTCTTTACTTTATCACTAAGCGGTAGCGATAGTCGTAGAAGCAATAGTTGGCGAGACAGCAACGATGCTACGATGGAGATCAAGGTGTCGCACTGGTGATGATGGTGTTCATGACGGTGCTTTGGAGGTGGAGATCAAAGGCACAAGATGATGATGGCCATATCACATCATTTATATTGATTGCATGTGATGTTTATCTTTTATGCATCTTATTCTGCTTTGATTGACGGTAGCATTATAAGATGATCTCTCACTAAATTTCAAGGTACAAGTGTTCTCCCTGAGTATGCACCGTTGCCAAAGTTCGTCGTTCCGAGACACCACGTGATGATCGGGTGTGATAAGCTCTACGTTCATATACAACGGGTGCAAGCCAGTTTTGCACATGCAGAAATACTCAGGTTAAACTTGACGAGCCTAGCATATGCAGATATGGCCTCGGAACACTGAGACCGAAAGGTCGAGCGTGAATCATATAGTAGATATGATCAACATAGTGATGTTCACCATTGAAAACTACTCCATCTCACGTGATGATCGGACATGGTTTAGTTGATATGGATCACGTGATCAATTAGCTGGTTAGAGGGATGTCTATCTAAGTGGGAGTTCTTAAGTAATTTGATTGATTGAACTTTAATTTATCATGAACTTAGTACCTGATAGTATTTTGCATGTCTATGTTGTTGTAGATAGATGGCCCGTGCTGTTGTTCTGTTGAATTTTAATGCGTTCCTTGAGAAAGCAAAGTTGAAAGATGATGGTAGCAATTACACGGACTGGGTCCATTGTTGGGGAACATAGTAATTTCAAAAAATTTCCTACGCACACGCAAGATCATGGTGATGCATAGCAACGAGAGGGGATAGTGTTGTCCACGTACCCTCGTAGACCGACAGCGGAAGCGTTATCACAACGCGGTTGATGTAGTCGTACGTCTACACGATCCGACCGATCAAGTACCGAATGCACGACACCTCCGAGTTCTACACACGTTCAGCTCGATGACGTCCCTCGAACTCCGATCCAGCCGAGTGTTGAGGGAGAGTTTCGTCAGCACGACGGCGTGGTGACGATGATGATGTTCCACCGGCGCAGGGCTTCGCCTAAGCTCCGCAACGGTATTATCGAGGTGTAATATGGTGGAGGGGGGCACCGCACATGGCTAAGAGATCTCAAGGATCAATTGTTGTGTCTCTGGGGTGCCCCCTGCCCCCGTATATAAAGGGGCAAGGGAGGAGGAGGCCGGCCCTAGGAGGGGGCGCACCAAGTGTGGAGTCCTACGGGTTCGAGAACTATGTAGACATGACCGAGACACGTCTCCGGTCAATAACCAATAGCGGGACCTGGATGCCCATATTGGCTCCCACATATTCTACGAAGATCTTTATCGGTCAGACCGCATAACAACATACGTTGTTCCCTTTGTCATTGGTATGTTACTTGCCCGAGATTCGATCGTCGGTATCTCGATACCTAGTTCAATCTCGTTACCGGCAAGTCTCTTTACTCGTTCCGTAATACATCATCCCGCAACTAACTCATTAGTCACAATGCTTGCAAGGCTTATAGTGATGTGCATTACCGAGTGGGCCCAGAGATACCTCTCCGACAATCGGAGTGACAAATCCTAATCTCGAAATACGCCAACCCAACAAGTACCTTTGGAGACACCTGTAGAGCACCTTTATAATCACCCAGTTACGTTGTGACGTTTGGTAGCACACAAAGTGTTCCTCCGGTAAACGGGAGTTGCATAATCTCATAGTCATAGGAACATGTATAAGTCATGAAGAAAGCAATAGCAACATACTAAATGATCGGGTGCTAAGCTAACGGAATGGGTCAAGTCAATCACGTCATTCTCCTAATGAGGTGATCTCGTTAATCAAATGACAACTCATGTCTATGGCTAGGAAACATAACCATCTTTGATTAACGAGCTAGTCAAGTAGAGTCATACTAGTGACACTCTGTTTGTCTATGTATTCACACATGTATTATGTTTCCGGTTAATACAATTCTAGCATGAATAATAAACATTTATCATGATATAAGGAAATATATAATACTTTATTATGGCCTCTAGGGCATATTTCCTTCAGTCTCCCACTTGCACTAGAGTCAATAATCTAGTTCACATCGCCATGTGATTTAACATCAATAATTCACATCACCATGTGATTAACACCCATAGTTCACATCTCTATGTGACCAACTCTTAAAGGGTTTACTAGAGTCAATAATCTAGTTCACATCGCTATGTGATTAACACCCACAGAGTACTAAGGTGTGATCATGTTTTGATTGTGAGATAATTTTAGTCAACGGGTCTGTCACATTCAGATCCGTAAGTATTTTGCAAATATCTATGTCTACAATGCTCTTCACGGAGCTACTCTAGCTAATTGCTCCCACTTTCAATATGTATCTAGACCGAGACTTAGAGTCATCTAGATTTAGTGTCAAAACTTGCATCGACGTAACCCTTTAGGACGAACCTTTTGTCACTTCCATAATCGAGAAACATTTCCTTATTCCACTAAGGATAATTTTGACCGCTGTCCAGTGATCTACTCCTAGATCACTATTGTACTCCCTTGCCAAAATCAGTGTAGGGTATACAATAGATCTGGTACACAGCATGGCATACTTTATAGAACCTATGGCCAAGGCATAGGGAATGACTTTCATTCTCTTTCTATCTTCTGCCGTGGTCAGGCTTTGAGTCTTACTCAATTTCACACCTTGTAACACAGGCAAGAACTCTTTCTTTGACTGTTCTATTTTGAACTACTTCAAAATCTTGTTAAGGTATGTACTCATTGAAAAAAACTTATCAAGCGTCTTGATCTATCTCTATAGATCTTGATGCTCAATATGTAAGCAGCCTTACCGAGGTCTATCTTTGAAAAACTTCTTTCAAACACTCCTTTATGCTTTGCAGAATAATTCTACATTATTTCCGATCAACAATATGTCATTCACATATACTTATCAGAAATGCTATAGTGCTCCCACTCACTTTCTTGTAAATACAGGCTTCACCGCAAGTCTGTATAACACTATTCTTTGATCAACTTATCAAAGTGTATATTCCAACTCCGAGATGCTTGCACCAGTCCATAGATGGATCGCTGGAGCTTGCATATTTTGTTAGCACCTTTAGGATTGACAAAACCTTCTGGTTGCATCATATACAACTCTTCTTTAATAAATCCATTAAGGAATGCAGTTTTGTTTATCCATTTGCCATATTTCATAAAATGCGGCAATTGCTAACATGATTCGGACAGACTTAAGCATAGATACGAGTGAGAAACTCTCATCGTAGTCAACACTTTGAACTTGTCGAAAACCTTTTTTCGACAATTCTAGCTTTGTAGATAGTAACACTACTATCAGCGTCCGTCTTCCTCTTGAAGATCCATTTATTCTCAATTGCTTGCCGATCATCGGGCAAGTCAACCAAAGCCACACTTTGTTCTCATACATGGATCTCATCTCAGATTTCATGGCCTCAAGCCATTTTGCGGAATCTGGGCTCACCATCGCTTCTTCATAGTTTGTAGGTTCGTCATGGTCTAGTAACATAACCTCTAGAACAGGATTACCGTACCACTCTGGTGCGGATCTTGATCTAGTTGACCTACGAAGTTCAGTAATAACTTGATCTGAAGTTTCATGATCATTATCATTAACTTCCTCACTACTTGGTGTAGGTGTCGCAGAAACAGATTTCTGTGATGAACTACTTTCCAATAAGAGAGCAGGTATAGTTACCTCATCAAGTTCTACTTTCCTCCCACTCACTTCTTTCGAGAGAAACTCCTTCTCTAGAAAGGATCCATTCTTAGCAACGAATGTCTTGCCTTCGGATCTGTGATAGAAGGTGTACCCAACTGTCTCCTTTGGGTATCCTATGAAGACACATTTCTCCGATTTGGGTTTGAGCTTATCAGGACGAAACATTTTCACATAAGCATCGCAACCCCAAACTTTTAAGAAACGACAACTTTGGTTTCTTGCTAAACCTCAGTTCATAAGGCGTCGTCTCAACGGATTTTGATGGTGCCCTATTTAACGTGAATGCAGCTGTCTTTAATGCATAACCCCAAAACGATAGTGGTAGATCGGTAAGATACATAATATATCGCACCATATCTAATAAAGTACGATTACGACGTTCGGACACACCATTACACCATGGTGTTCGAGGTGGCATGAGTAGTGAAACTATTTCACATTATTTTAACTGAAGGCCAAACTCGTAACTCAAATACTCTTCTCTACGATCAGATCATAGAAACTTTATTTTCTTGTCACGATGATTTTCCACTTCACTCTGAAATTCTTTGAACTTTTCAAATATTTTAGACTTATGTTTCATCAAGCAGATATACCCATATCTGCTCAAATCATCTGTGAAGGTCAGAAAATAATGATACCTGCTACGAGCCTTAATATTCATCGGACCACATACATCTGTATGTATGATTTCCAACAAATCTGTTGCTCTCTCCATAGTTCCGGAGAACGGCGTTTTAGTCATCTTGCCCATGAGGCACGGTTCGCAAGCATCAAGTGATTCATAATCAAGTGATTCCAAAATCCCATCAGTATGGAGTTTCTTCATGCGCTTTACACCAATATGACCTAAACGGCAGTGCCACAAATAAGTTGCACTATCATTATTAACTTTGCATCTTTTGGCTTCATTATTGAATATGTGTATCACTACGATCGAGATCCAACAAACCATTTTCGTTGGTGTGTATGACCATAAAAGGTTTTTATTCATGTAAACAGAACAACAATTGTTCTCTAACTTAAATGAATAACCGTATTGCAATAAACATGATCAAATCATATTCATGCTCAACGCAAACACCAAATAACACTTATTTAGTTTCAACACTAATCCCGAAAGTATAGGGAGTGTGCGATGATGATCATATCAATCTTGGAACTACTTCCAACACACATCGTCACCTCGCCTTTTACTAGTCTCTGTTTATTCTGCAACTCCCGTTTTCGAGTTACTACTCTTTAGCAACTGAACCAGTATCAAATACTGAGGGGTTGCTATAAACATTAGTAAGTACACATCAATAACATGTATATCCAATATACCTTTGTTCACTTTGCCATCCTTCTTATCCACCAAATACTTGGGGCAGTTCCGCCTCCAGTGACCAGTCCCTTTGCAGTAGAAGCACTTAGTCTCAGGCTTAGGTACAGACTTGGGCTTCTTCACTTGAGTAGCAACTTGCTTGCCATTCTTTTTGAAGTTCCCCTTCTTCCCTTTGCCCTTTTCTTGAAACTAGTTGTCTTGTTAACCATCAACACTTGATGTTTTTCTTGATTTCTACCTTCGTCGATTTCAGCATCACGAAGAGCTCGGGAATTACTTTCGTCATCCCTTGCATATTATAGTTCATCATGAAGATCTACTAACTTGGTGATGGTGACTAGAGAATTCTGTCAATCACTATTTTATCTGGAAGATTAACTCCCACTTGATTCAAGCGATTGTAGTACCCAGACAATCTGAGCACATGCTCACTAGTTGAGCGATTCTCCTCCATCTTTTAGCCATGGAACTTGTTGGAGACTTCATATCTCTCAACTCGGGTATTTGCTTGAAATATTAACTTCAACTCCTGGAACATCTTATATGGTCCATGACGTTCAAACGTCTTTGAAGTCCCGATTCTAAGCCGTTAAGCATGGTGCACTAAACTATCAAGTAGTCATCATATTGAGCTAGCCAAACGTTCATAACGTCTGCATCTGCTCCTGCAATAGGTCTGTCACCTAGTGGTGCATCAAGGACATAATTTTTCTGTGCAGCAATGAGGATAATCCTCAGATCACGGATCCAATCCGCATCTTTGCTACTAACATTTTTCAACATAATTTTTCTCTAGGAACATATCAAAAATAAACACAGGGAAGCAACAACGCGAGCTATTGATCTACAACATAATTTGCAAAATACTATCAAGACTAAGTTCATGATAAATTTAAGTTCAATTAATCATATTACTTAAGAACTCCCACTTAGATAGACATCCCTCTAATCATCTAAGTGATTACGTGATCCAAAGCAACTAAACCATGTCCGATTAACACGTGAGATGGAGTAGTTTCAATCGTGAACATCACTATGTTGATCATATCTACTATATGATTCACGCTCGACCTTTCAGTCTCTGTGTTCCGAGGCCATATCTGTATATGCTAGGCTCGTTAAGTTTAACCCGAGTATTCCGCGTGTGCAACTGTTTTGCACCCGTTGTATTTGAACGTAGAGCCTATCACACCCGATTAACACGTGGTGTCTTAGCACGAAGAACTTTTGCAACGGTGCATACTCAGGGAGAACACTTTTATCTTGAAATTTTAGTGAGAGATCATCTTATAATGCTACCGTCAATCAAAGCAAGATAAGATGCATAAAGGATTAACATCACATGCAATCAATATAAGTGATATGATATGGCCATCATCATCTTGTGCTTGTGATCTCCATCTCCGAAGCACCGTGCTCGTGATCTCCATCTCCGAAGCACCGTCATGATCACCATCGTCACCGGCGCGACACCTTGATCTCCATCGTAGCATCGTTGTTGTCTTGCCAACTTATTGCTTTTACGACTATCGCTACCGTTTAGTGATAAAGTAAAACTATTACATGGCGATTGCATCTCATACAATAAAGCGACAACCATATGGCTCCTGCCAGTTGCCGATAACTCGGTTACAAAACATGATCATCTCATACAACACATTATATCACATCATGTCTTGACCATATCACATCACAACATGCCCTGCAAAAACAAGTTAGACGTCCTCTACTTTGTTGTTGCAAGTTTTACGTGGCTGCTACGGGCTTAGCAAGAACCGTTCTTACCTACGCATCAAAACCACAACGATAGTTTGTCAAGTTGGTGCTGTTTTAACCTTCGCAAGGACCGGGCGTAGCCACACTCGGTTCAACTAAAGTGAGAGAGACAGACACCCGCCAGTCACCTTTAAGCAACGAGTGCTCCAAACGGTGAAACCAGTCTCGCGTAAGCGTACGCGTAATGTCGGTCCGGGCCGCTTCATCTCATAATACCGCTGAACCAAAGTATGACATGCTGGTAAGCAGTATGACTTATATCGCCCACAACTCACTTGTGTTCTACTCGTGCATAGCATCAACGCATAAAACCAGGCTCGGATGCCACTGTTGGGGAACGTAGTAATTTCAAAAAAATTCCTACGCACACGCAAGATCATGGTGATGCATAGCAACGAGAGGGGATAGTGTTGTCCACGTACCCTCGTAGACCGACAGCGGAAGCGTTATCACAACACGGTTGATGTAGTCGTACGTCTTCACGATCCGACCGATCAAGTACCGAATGCACGGCACCTCCGAGTTCTACACACGTTCAGCTCGATGACGTCCCTCGAACTCCGATCCAGCTGAGTGTTGAGGGAGAGTTTTGTCAGCACGACGGCGTGGTGACGATGATGATGTTCCACCGGCGCAGGGCTTCGCCTAAGCTCCGCAACGGTATTATCGAGGTGTAATATGGTGGAGGGGGGCACCGCACATGGCTAAGAGATCTCAAGGATCAATTGTTGTGTCTCTGGGGTGCCCCCCTGCCCCCGTATATAAAGGAGCAAGGGAGGAGGAGGCCGGCCCTAGGAGGGGGCGCACCAAGTGTGGAGTCCTACGGGTTCGAGAACTATGTAGACATGACCGAGACACGTCTCCGGTCAATAACCCATAGCGGGACCTGGATGCCCATATTGGGTCCCACATATTCTACGAAGATCTTTATCGGTCAGACCGCATAACAACATACGTTGTTCCCTTTGTCATTGGTATGTTACTTGCCCGAGATTCGATCGTCGGTATCTCGATACCTAGTTCAATCTCGTTACCGGCAAGTCTCTTTACTCGTTCCGTAATACATCATCCCGCAACTAACTCATTAGTCACAATGCTTGCAAGGCTTATAGTGATGTGCATTACCGAGTGGGCCCAGAGATACCTCTCCGACAATCGGAGTGACAAATCCTAATCTCGAAATACGCCAACCCAACAAGTACCTTTGGAGACACCTGTAGAGCACCTTTATAATCACCCAGTTACGTTGTGACGTTTGGTAGCACACAAAGTGTTCCTCCGGTAAATGGGAGTTGCATAATCTCATAGTCATAGGAACATGTATAAGTCATGAAGAAAGCAATAGCAACATACTAAACGATCGGGTGCTAAGCTAACGGAATGGGTCAAGTCAATCACGTCATTCTCCTAATGAGGTGATCTCGTTAATCAAATGACAACTCATGTCTATGGCTAGGAAACATAACCATCTTTGATTAACGAGCTAGTCAAGTAGAGGCATACTAGTGACACTCTGTTTGTCTATGTATTCACACATGTATTATGTTTCCGGTTAATACAATTCTAGAATGAATAATAAACATTTATCATGATATAAGGAAATATATAATACTTTATTATTGCCTCTAGGGCATATTTCCTTCATCCATAACTTGAGGATTATCCTCATTGCTGCACAAAAGAATTACATCCTGGAAGCACCGCTGGGTGCCAAACCTGCTGCAGGAGCAACGCCAGATGTTATGAACGTCTGGCAGAGCAAAGCTGATGACTACTCGATAGTTCAGTGTGCCATGCTTTACGGCTTAGAACCAGGACTTCAACGACGTTTTGAACGTCATGAAGCATATGAGATGTTCCAGGAGTTGAAGTTAATATTTCAAGCAAATGCCCGGATTGAGAGATATGAAGTCTCCAATAAGTTCTACAGCTGCAAGATGGAGGAGAATAGTTCTGTCAGTGAGCATATACTCAAAATGTCTGGGTATAACAATCACTTGATTCAACTGGGAGTTAATCTTCCGGATGATAGTGTCATTGACAGAATTCTTCAATCACTGCCACCAAGCTACAAAAGCTTCGTGATGAACTATAACATGCAAGGGATGGATAAGACAATTCCCGAGCTCTTCGCAATGCTAAAGGCTGCGGAGGTAGAAATCAAGAAGGAGCATCAAGTGTTGATGGTCAACAAGACCACCAGTTTCAAGAAAAAGGGTAATGGGAAGAAGAAGGGGAACTTCAAGAAGAATAGCAAACAAGTTGCTGCTCAGGAGAAGAAACCCAAGTCTGGACCTAAGCCTGAGACTGAGTGCTTCTACTACAAAGGACTGGCCACTGGAAGCGGAACTGCCCCAAGTATTTGGCGGATAAGAAGGATGGCAAGGTGAACAAAGGTGTATGTGATATACATGTTATTGATGTGTACCTTACTAAAGCTCGCAGTAGCACCTGGGTATTTGATACTGGTTCTCTTGCTAATATTTGCAACTCGAAACAGGGACTATGAATTAAGCGAAGATTGGCTAAGGACGAGGTGACGATGCGCATGGGAAATGGTTCCAAAGTCGATGTGATCGCCGTCGGCACGCTACCTCTACATCTATCTTCGGGATTAGTTTTAGACCTGAACAATTGTTATTTGGTGCCAGCGTTGAGCATGAACATTATATCTGGATCTTGTTTGATGCGAGACGGTTAGTCATTTAAATCTGAGAATAATGGTTGTTCTATTTATATGAGTAATATCTTTTATGGTCATGCACCCTTGAAGAGTGGTCTATTTTTAATGAATCTCGATAGTAGTGATACACATATTCATAATGTTGAAACCAAAAGATGCAGAGTTGATAATGAAGGAAATATGCCCTAGAGGCAATAATAAAGTTATTATTTATTTCCTTATTTCATGATAAATGTTTATTATTCATGCTAGAATTGTATTAACCGGAAACTTGATACATGTGTGAATACATAGACAAGACAGAGTGTCACTAGTATGCCTCTACTTGACTAGCTCGTTGAATCAAAGATGGTTAAGTTTCCTAGCCATAGACATGAGTTTTCATTTCATTAACGGGATCACATCATTAGAGAATGATGTGATTGACTTGACCCATTCCGTTAGCTTAGCATTTGATCGTTTAGTATATGTCTATTGCTTTCTTCATGACTTATACATGTTCCTATGACTATGAGATTATGCAACTCCCGAATACCGGAGGAACACTTTGTGTGCTACCAAACGTCACAATGTAACTGGGTGATTATAAAGGTGCTCTACAGGTGTCTCCGATGGTACTTGTTGAGTTGGCATAGATCGAGATTAGGATTTGTCACTCCGATTGTCGGAGAGGTATCTCTGGGCCCTCTCGGTAATGCACGTCACTATAAGCCTTGCAAGCAATGTGAGTAATGAGTTAGTTACGGGATGATGCATTACGGAACGAGTAAAGAGACTTGCCGGTAACGACATTGAAGTAGGTATTGAGATACCGACGATCGAATCTCGGGCAAGTAACATACCGATGACAAAGGGAACAACGTATGTTGTTATGCGGTTTGACTGATAAAGATCTTCGTAGAATATGTAGGAGCCAATATGAGCATCCAGGTTCCGCTATTGGTTATTGACCAGAGATGAGTCTCGGTCATGTCTACATAGTTCTTGAACCCGTAGGGTCCGCGCGCTTAACGTTCGGTGACGATCGGTATTATGAGTTTATGTGTTTTGATATACCGAATGTAGTTTGGAGTCCCGGATGAGATCGGGGACATGACGAGGAGTCTCGAAATGGTCGAGACGTAAAGATCGATATATTGGACGACTATATTCGGACATCGGTAAGGTTCCGAGTGATTCGGGTATTTTTCGGAGTACCGGGGAGTTACGGGAATACGGGGGAAGAAGTATTGGGCCTCATGGGCCAAGTGGTGGAAGAGAGCTGGCAGGACAAGGCAGGGCGCGCAGCCCCCCTAGCCCAAACCGAATTGGACTAGGGGGCCGGCCCCCCTTTCCTCCTCTCCTCCCTCTCCTTCCTTCTCCCTCCCTTCCTCTTGGTGGACTCCTACTAGGACTTGGAGTCATAGCAGAACTCCACGCTTGGGCGCGCCTCTAGGGCCGGCCGGCCACCCCTCCTCTCCTCCTTTATATACTAAGGCAAGGGGCACCCCATGGACACACAAGTTGATTGTTCCAAGCCGTGTGCGGTGCCCCCTCCACCATAATCCACCTCGGTCATATCGTAGCGGTGCTCAGGCGAAGCCCTGCGTCGGTAGCATCATCATCACCGTCATCACGCCGTCGTGCTGATGAAACTCTCCCTCGACACTCTGCTGGATCGTGAGTTCGTGGGACGTCATCGAGCTGAACGTGTGCTGAACTCGGAGGTGCCGTGCGTTCGATACTTGGATCGGTCGATCGTGAAGACGTACGACTACATCAACCGCGTTGTCATAACGCTTCCGCTTACGGTCTACAAGGGTACGTAGACGACACTCTTCCCTCTCGTTGCTGTGCATCACCATGATCTTGCGTGTGCATAGGATTTTTTTTGAAATTACTATGTTCCCCAACAGTGGCATCCGAGCCAGGTTTATGCATAGATGTTATATGTACGAGTAGAACACAAGTGAGTTGTGGGCGGTACTAGTCATTCTGCTTACCAGCATGTCATACTTTGATTCGGCGGTATTGTTGGATGAAGCGGCCCGGACCGACATTACGCATACGCTTACGCGAGACTGGTTCTACCGACATGCTTCGCACATAGGTGGCTGGCGGGTGTCAGTTTCTCCAACTTTAGTTGAATCGAGTGTGGCTACGCCCGGTCCTTGTTGAAGGTTAAAACAGCACATACTTGACGAAATATCGTTGTGGTTTTGATGCGTATGTAAGAACGGTTCTTGCTCAGCCCGTAGCAGCCACGTAAAACTTGCAACAACAAAGTAGAGGACGTCTAACTTGTTTTTGCAGGGCATGTTGTGATGTGATATGGTCAAGACATGATGCTAAATTTTATTGTATGAGATGATCATGTTTTGTAACAGAGTTATCGGCAACTGGCAGGAGCCATATGGTTGTCTCTTTATTGTATGAAATGCAATCGTCATGTAATTGCTTTACTTTATCACTAAGCGGTAGAGATAGTCATAGAAGCAATAGTTGGCGAGACGACAACGATGCTACGATGGAGATCAAGGTGTCACGCCGGTGACGATGGTGATCATGACGGTGCTTTAGAGATGGAGATCAAAGGCACAAGATGATGATGGCCATATCATATCACTTATATTGATTGCATGTGATGTTTATCCTTTATGCATCTTATTTTGCTTACTTCGACGGTAGCATTATAAGATGATCTCTCACTAAATTTCAAGGTATAAGTGTTCTCCCTGAGTATGCACCGTTGCTACAGTTCTTCGTGCTGACACACCACGTGATGATCGGGTGTGATAAGCTCTACGTTCACATACAACGGGTGCAAGCCAGTTTTGCACACGCGGAATACTCGGGTTAAACTTGACGAGCCTAGCATATGCAGATATGGCCTCGGAACACTGAGACCGAAAGGTCGAGCGTGAATCATATAGTAGATATGATCAACATAGTGATGTTCACCATTGAAAACTACTCCATCTCACGTGATGATCGGACATGGTTTAGTTGATTTGGATCACATGATCACTTAGATGATTAGAGGGATGTCTATCTAAGTGGGAGTTATTAAGTAATATGATTAATTGAACTTTAATTTATCATGAACTTAGTCCTTATAGTATTTGCATATCCATGTTGTAGATCAATAGCTCGTGATGTAGTTCCCCATTTATTTTTGATATGTTCCTAGAGAAAAATGAGTTGAAAGATGTTAGTAGCAAAGATGCGGACTAGCTCCGTGATCTGAGGATTATCCTCATTGCTGCACAGAAGTATTATGTCCTTGATGCACCGCTAGGTGACAGAACTATTGCAGGAGCAGATGCAAACATTATGAACGTTTTGACAAAAGCTCGGTATGATGACTACTTGATAGTTTAATGCACCATGCTTTACGGCTTAGAACCGGGACTTCAAAATTTGTTTTGAACGCCACGGAGCATATAAGTTGTTCCAAGAGTTGAAATTGGTATTTCATACTCATGCCCGTGTTGAGAGGTATGAGACCTCTAACAGTACTTTGCCTACAAGATGGAGGAGAATAGCTCAACTAGTAGCATGTGCTCATATTGTCTGGGTACTACAATTGCTTGAATCAAGTGGGAGTTAATCTTCCAGATAAGATAGTAATTGATGAAGTTCTCTAGTCATTATCACCAAGTTACTAGAACTTCGTGATGAACTATAATATGCAAGGGATGACAAAAACAATTCCCAAGCTCTTCGCGATGCTAAAATCGGCGAAGGTAGAAATCAAGAAAAACATCAAGTGTTGATGGTTAACAAGATCACTAGTTTCAAGAAAAAGGGCAAAGGGAAGAAGGGGAACTTCAAGAAGAACGGCAAGCAAGTTGCTGCTCAAGTGAAGAAGCCCAAGTCTGGACCTAAGCCTGAGACTAAGTGTTTCTACTGCAAAGGGACTGGTCACTGGAAGCGGAACTGCCCCAAGTATTTGGCGGATAAGAAGGATGGCAAAGTGAACAAAGCTATATTTGATATTCATGTTATTGATGTGTACTTACTAGTGTTTATAGCAACTCCTCGGTATTTGATACTGGTTCAGTTGCTAAGAGTAGTAACTCAAAACGGGAGTTGCAAAATGAACAGAGACTAGTTAAGGGTGAAGTGACGATGTGTGTTGGAACTGGTTCCAAGATTGATATGATCATCATCGCACACTCCCTATACTTTAGGGATTAGTGTTGAACCTAAATAAATGTTATTTTGTGTTTGCGTTAAGCATGAATATGATTTGATCATGTTTATTGCAATACGTTTATTCATTTAAAATCAGAGAATAATTGTTGTTCTGTTTACATGAATAAAATCTTCAATGGTCATACACCCAATGAAAATAGTTTGTTGGATCTCGATCGTAGTGATACACATATTCATAATATTGAAGCCAAAAGATGCAAAGTTAATAATGATAGTGCAACTTATTTGTGGCACTGCCGTTTAGGTCATATCGGTATAAAGCGCATGAAGAAACTCCATGCTGATGGGCTTTTGGAATCACTTGATTATGAATCACTTGGTGCTTGCGAACCATGCCTCATGGGCAAGATGACTAAAACTCCGTTCTCTGGAACAATGGAACGAGCTACTAACTTATTGGAAATAATACATACCGATGTATGTGGTCCAATGAGTTTTGAGGCTCATGGCGGGTATCGTTATTTTCTTACCTTCACAGATGATTTGAGCAGATATGGTTATATCTACTTAATGAACATAAGTCTGAAACATTTGAAAAGTTCAAAGAATTTCAGAGTGAAGTGGAAAATCATCGTAACAAGAAAATAAAGTTTCTACCATCTGATCGTAGAGGTGAATATTTGAGTTACGAGTTTGGTCTTCATTTCAAACAATGCGGAATAGTTTCACAACTCATGCCACCTGGAACACCACAGCGTAATGGTGTGTCCGAACGTCGTAACCGCACTTTATTAGATATGGTGCGATCTATGATGTCTCTTACCGATTTACCACCATAGTTTTGGGGTTATGCATTAGAGACAGTTGCATTAACGTTTAATAGGGCACCATCTAAATCCGTTGAGACGACGCCATATGAATTGTGGTTTGGCAAGAAACCTAAGTTGTCGTTTCTTAAAGTTTGGGGCTACGATGCTTATGTGAAAAAGCTTCAACCTGATAAGCTCGAACCCAAATCGGAGAAATGTGTCTTCATAGGATACCCAAAGGAAACCGTTGGGTACACCTTCTATCACAGATCCGAAGGCAAGATATTCGTTGCTAAGAATGGATCCTTTCTAGAGAAGGAGTTTCTCTCAAAAGAAGTGAGTGGGAGGAAAGTAGAACTTGATGAGGTAATTGTACCTTCTCTCGAATTGGAAAGTAGCTCATCACTGAAATCAGTTCCAGTGATGACTACACGAATTAGTGAGGAAGTTAATGATTATGATCATGAAACTTCAGATCAAGTTACTACCGAACCTCGTAGGTCAACCAGAGTACAATCCGCACCAGAGTGGTACGGTAATCCTATTCTGGAAATCATGTTAATAGACCATGATGAACCTACGAACTATGAGGAAGCGATGATGAGCCCAGATTCCGCGAAATGGCTTGAGGCCATGAAATCTGAGATGGGATCTGTCGTGGTTTTGTCACGGCAGATGTCCTAGAGAAAGGACTTAGTCGTGGAGCCATCGCTACGGGTTAACTTGAAGGGGTTAAAGCGGACAAGGGACGCAAGAGAGTTTTATACTAGTTCGGCCCCTTCGATGAAGGTAAAAGCCTACGTCTAGTTGTGATGGAATTTATGGGGTTTCGATGACCAGGGAGCGAATACGCTTTGCCTGAGTCTCGAGTTGTTGTCTGTTGTCCCTGAACCGCCGCCGGGTCGTCCCCTTATGTACATGGGTTGACGCCCGTCGGTTTACAGACTCCGAGGTCGGCTCATAATCGTGTCCCGCTCGGTCTCTGCTACGCATATCTTACAACACAAGTTTACATCTCAATGCCGGTTTGTGTCTACATGCCTTAAACCGGCTTTGGGCCCTGGGCCTTCATGAAGCGTCACCGTCATGGGCTTCAGATACAGATGAACTACTTATGAAGTTAACCCGGCCTCTCCTGGCCAGTTTACTCCCAGTGGTAATATCCCCAACATTAGGCCCCAGATTGATTTGAACTGGTTCATGTCAATCCTCAATACTTGAGAAAATTTCTTCTTCAACATCTTCACACAATCTTGTAAACCGTCATGACATCATCTTCTAGGATCTTGGTAAACCGCCGTGACGTCACCTGTCATTAACGAGCCTCCGACAATCGAGGCGACAACATTACCATATACCCAAAAATCCGGCTCCTCGATTTTCACATATGTTGTTTATCTCCTTATAAATAGGGCCAGGGGGTCTTTCCAGTTTCCCCCTCGTGCCTCTTCTCTTCATCTTCATCCTCGCAACGCCCGAACCTTCGACCTCGGCCGCCGCCGTCAACTTTCGTCTGCTGCACCAACCTTGGCCGCTGCATCGACCTGAACGTACCAGAGCTCCTCCGCGTGCCACCGCTGCTCAACAGCATCCGTAAGTCTCCCCTTTCTCTTACCATAGATCTGTGCCTAGGGTTTCTGTCGTTCATCGGTGTTCATCGCCGCCCTTCTTTTCCCTTATTTATATCCGTGGGTTAGATCCAAAAACCACATAGGTCTCGTGCGGTAGTAGTTTAAACCACATAGATCTCGTGCTTTAGCAGTTTCAGCACCTGTTTGATATCCAACTCATCTCATCTTGGTGAACCTTCAGTACACTGGAATTTAGGTCAGAATATATTTTGTTTTTCCTACGCACGGTAGATCTGAAATTACCATAGCAAGATGTGAAACTGGTTTCTTCCTTCTCTTACACCCTTTCAATACCAGATTGGCCGGTTTAACCTCACAGAAAAAATGATGACCCAGTAGATACCATTAGTCCCCTGTTGAACCGCCAATGCATTACACCGTTCCATTGCCAGACTCCGGTTTACCAATATGCTAGTATCCTCATACCGCTGTATAGTTGTCCACTGTAAATCTTAAACCGGTAATACTCATGTTTCAGATTTTCCTTGTCATGGCTAAACAAGTTTATGAGTGCAATTGGGCTCCCTCTCGAGTAACCGAGGAGCAACTAAACAACCTTGTTAAAACGGGCGCCCTAGCCAAGAAAGACGTCATCCACTGGAGGGTCCCTGGCCCGGAGAATCCTCCTACACCCAAGGATGGGGAAGTAGTCGTGTTTGCTGATCATCTCGGACGAGGTTTTAGCCCTCCCGGTTCAAAAAAATTCCGAGATGTGCTAGCCAATTTTCAGCTGCGCCCTCAAGACATCGGTCCCAACTCTGTTACCAATATCTGCCATTCCAAGTATTCTGTGAAGCTTATCTGCAAGAGGAACCTACAGTCGAACTGTTTAGGGATTTCTTTCATTTAAACCGTCGCACCGAGTTCTCAGATGGACCCAATACGGAACTGGGCGGAATGGCGGTTCAGAAGAGGAAAGAAGTCACCTTCCCCCATCCCAAACTCCACAGTCACCCCAAAGAGTGGAACCAAACTTGGTTTTACTGCATGGATACCTCTCCATCTGACGAAAACCCCTTGCCGGGTTACCACCCTGAACACCTGAGCAACACATACCCGTTTCCTCAGAGGCTGACAGCAAGAGAACAGGCCAACTATGCTCCCCAACTATAAAAGCTTAGAGCCTTCATGGCGAACGGTTTGACAGGAGTTGATCTTGCTCGTTGCTGGATAAGCTGGAGCATTCTGCCCTTAAGCCGGCGCCCCGGTTTGATGTGTGAGTACACGGGGAGTTTGAAGGATGCTCAGCAGCACATTGACATTCAGCTTACAGATGACGAAGTCACTGAGGCTGTGAAGAAAATACTGAACGAACCGGAGGCCGTCTGTGCCCAAACCGGGCTACTCCCTTTCTGCACCTTCAATAAACTACCAGCTGTAAGGATCATATAATCCTTTGTATCTAAATTTGCTTCTGTCCAAATACTCTCTAAAAGTGTGATTATTTTTCTGATAGGGTGATGATCCATTCTGGAACAAGAAACCATCACAAGACAAACCGGCGAAGCCGCAAGACAAACTGGTCAAGCCAGTTCGTCCAAAGACCAAGGTTGTTAAAAAACCTGCCAAAAGAAGGACCACTGCATCCTCCGATCTACCAGTTGATGACAATGTGCGTAATCCGGAATCAGAGGTAGAACTTGACTCTCTTGGTTCATTTTTCATACATCTCATTGACAATGATTATTATCAGGACGACGCTGAAGGCAGTCACGCTGAGGACGTAGAGGTAACTATTCTTTCCTCCGATTCAGATCCTCTGCCAACATCAAAAATCCGTCGAGCAAACCGAAAAGTAAAATTTTCTCACCCTCTTGCTTATTTGGACCCAAACTTTCTTTTGAAGATGCAGCAACACGAAGCTCGCCGTACAACACGGCACAGCGGCCAGGTAGTTACCTCCGCCGGTTTACCGAACAGTCCGGTTCGGAAACGCCGATCAGAGGTCTCTTATCCCATTGGTACTTCATGCCCAAAAGCAGGTTGTTTTCGCCAGCCTCTTAACCCGTCTGATTCAAATTATCAGGGTACTTCTCATTCATCCTCTGGCGAGTCCTCGGCCACACAGCTTCCACCCCTCAAAACAGTTCCTGGGTGAGTTATGCACATGTCTTTATTCTTGATGTGTTTTCCATACCGTACTGATCCTTATGTCTATCTTTTCGCAGCGCCAAGCCAAGACCCAGCAAGAAAGCTCGGTTAAACAAACCGGCTGATGATAACGTAGCTGCTGAACCGGAAACAGCTCCAGAGACGGAAGAAACCGATGCTGATGCCATACTTCACGATCCGCCGCTTCCAGACCATGACTTCCAAGCTGAACAAGTGCAAGTTGACAGTACCAGCCATGTAGACCGGCCAACCAGCCCTGTCCAAACTGACGACAAACCGGTCAGTCCAGTGAAGGACACTGATAAACCGCCAACTCCGGTGAAGGCTACTGACGAAGAAGATGATGATATTATGATTACTGGCACTGGCCACACCACTCCTGGCAATCCTGTAGCTTTGTCAAAACATACTCCCAAGGATGATCTCTCTGCTATCGGCAAAGGCAAATGGAATGCCGATTTATCAAGCTACGCCCATCTCAATGCTCAATACATTCACTCTGGCTTCTTGAACCGTCTGTATACCAGCCGTGATTATGAAGCTAGTTTGGTAAACTTAATGAAGGAGTGATATGAGGTAACTACCATTTTTCTCTTTTGTCCAATTGTAGTTTATCAATTCCTAGTAGCCCCCAAGTGATGGTTTATGATACCGATCTAAACCGGGACTTTTGTCACAACTTATCTTTGCATATTTTGCCTCCAGAGACCGGAATACCTCGTTAAGATGAACCGGTTCCTTAAAATTTGCCATACTTCTCTTTCGCCGGTATAGTCCCCAAGGGCCGGTTTAACTGTATAAAGATGAACCGGGACTGTAGAAGAGTTCCCATATCAACAGCTTTTTGAGCAAACACACATTAGCCCCCAAGTGCCAAGCTTAATACTTGTATTGTGCTTGGGACTTGTAAAAATTTCTGAGTAAAAAGCAAATATGCATTAGCCCCCAAGTACTAAGGGCATAAATTGTTATGTGCTTGGTACTTCAAATATGTACTGTCAACTCATTATGTATCTGTCTCTTTACAGGCGGAGCTGAGCAAGAAGGAACGCCAAACCGCTGATCTGTAGGAGAACATCAAAACCCAGCAAGCTGAAGCCTCCAAAGCGAAGGAAGAGTTGACCCGCGCTCTAGGCGCTATGGAGAAACTGAAAGAGGGCTTCAACAAAGAGCGGGCGGATTGGGAGACTGAAAAAGCCGCTTTGATAAAAAGGGCTGAAAACGCAGAAGCCGCTCTTAAACCGGTGCTTGATGAGCTGACTGGTGTAAAGCGGCAAGTGCATGCTATGACCGCTGCTGTGTTTGGTAAGCATCCTTCCTTTATGCTTTCAACATATCCTCTCATGCGTTGCCGTTTTACTGATGTTTGTAATGATATAGGAACCCGCATTAGCCATCTGGGTTCTGATGTGCAGAAGAAGCTAAAAGCTGCCTACACGCTGATAGAGCAACTGTATACCGGCGCACAACGGATTATCTGCACCGCTTTGCACAATAAGCCACCGCCGACGTTGATCAAAGATACCTTAGATAGGCTATCTATGCTGCCTGCCCGGATAGAAGAGCTGAAGAGGTCTGCTGCAAGGGCTGGCGCTCTGACCGTGCTAACCCGGGCAAAAGCTTGGGTGCCTGATCTTGATCCGACGGACGTGGCTAAAGGCTACCCAAGCTTGAAAGAGGACGGATCAGAATTTTGCACTGAAGATCTCCGCGCCATAAACCGGGAAGTACGTCCACTGGCTTGTCAACTTGCTGAAGAAGCTGATCTTTCACATTATCAGGCGAGTTATGATATCAATAACAAGCGAGTTGTTGCACCAGCTCCTGAAATTCAAAGCATGATCCCTCCAATCCGTAAGCACACTTATGCCCCTGATATTGAACCGTCCACCCTTATAAGCGACGAAGCTGTGTTCCAAGCTTTAACTGGGATCGACTAGACAACTGTTGACTTCCAGCCGCTGGGTAGGGACGAAGAAGAAGAACCGGTGCAAGATGACCCGCAGCCGTCAGGTCAAGCTGCTCAGTGATCATAACCCGGGGGTCAGTTTAACCTTTCATACTGCAATGTTTATTGAGAAATAATTATTCCTTTGGGCACTGAAATGCCTTGTAATAGGCTAGTTAAAACACTTGGTCTGTTATGCCTTCGTGCATATTTATCTGCAACTGATGCGTGTTAATCCGCCATGCTTGAGATATGATATTCATAATCCATAGCTATTTATTCCAGTTGTTCCTGCAGATAAAAAGCTTAAAGCGCCCTGGCGGTTTACCACCGGGCGGGTCATGATACCCAACTACATATATGACCAAGTTTTATAACCAAGGTTGTAAAAGATAACCAAGTAAATATATGATACCTGCGACCTTTAGGCATAGTGTTGGCTGACCAACCTTGTAATGAAGGTAATAACCTTAATCCGGAGTAAAAGTATCTCCTGTTATATAATGCCGGTTTACTACAAAACCGTTCCGGGTTGTGATAAACACCGGCTTATTCCATACTGGTGACTATGAGTCAAAACCAGACCGGGATGATAGTCTCCGGATTATAACTTGGTCATGTACTGACAACTTGTAGTTGACAGCCCAACCGGGTTGATAAACACTGGTTTGAAAACATCACAAATCTTAGCAAAAGAAAAAGAAACTTAGCAAAAGGCAAATAAAACCGTTGTAGTCGAGGCTTTTCACGGGCTGCCAGACCCCAAATTTGATCAAGAGGTGTTGCCATGGTTCGGGTTCGACCAAGCCCCCAAGTGATGCTGTGGCATTACGCCGATCAAAAGGCATTGCTATGGTTCGGGTTCGACCAAGCCCCCAAGTGATTCTGTGGCTTTACGCCGATCAAGAGGCCTAGCCATGGTTCGGGTTCGACCATGCTCCCAAGTGATGCTGTGGCATTACGCCGATCAAGAGGCGTGGCTGTGGTTCGGATACGACCAAGCCCCCAAGTGATTCTGTGGCTTTACGCCGATCAAGAGGCGTAGCCATGGTTCGGGTTCGACCATGCTCCCAAGTGATGCTGTGGCATTGCGCCGATCAAGAGGTGTAGCTATGGTTCGGATACGACCAACACTACAGGAATTAGCTACTTTGCCGTCTGCCACGGCGGACGGCAAAGGCATGAACGGCGGACGGCAAAGGCCTTTGCCGTCAGCCGCGGACGGCAAAAGGCTCCGGCAAAGTAGGCTACGGCAAAGACCTACTTTGCCGTCTGCTTTCGGCGGCTGGCGGCAAAGGCGCCTTTGCCGTCTGCCGCGGACGGCAAAGAAGCGGACGGCAAAATGAGTAGTGTTAGTGTCCGTTAGGTGCCTAACGGCAGCCTTTGCCGTCCGCCAGCTGACGGCAAAGGCTGCATGCTCTTTGCCATCTGTTGGCAGATGGCAAAGAGACCAAATAGGCATTAATTCTGTTTCTTCTTATATCAATTCATTTGCACAGAAAATCAAACACACATATATATATGACCAATATAGCATATCCAACACATATTACCAATACTCATGAACACATATATATCCAACACATATCCAACACATGTTACCAATATATAGTCATGAACACATATATATCCAACACATATCCATGAACACATATCCAACAAATATTACAAGGAATGATCTAAAACTAAATATCTATTTTCCTAAAAAACTATCTTATTACTAAGATCTTCTCCGGATCTTCTTCTTTTCTTCCAACCTGCATAACAAAAACACTAAGAAAGAGAGAATGGGTTAGGAGTAGAAATGTAGCATTTCACTTGGTGAAATGCAATGCTGTAGGAGCCAGTACTTGAGATCAAGATAATCTTAGTTAAGATCCTGATTGTCAAAGTGATCTTAATTATAAAGCCAAATAGAGTAAACCAATACCAAAGAGCCAAAGGAGAGAACCAGCCAAGGACCCAATCAAGAAGCCACCACAATTAGTAGTAAGTTAAATGCCAACACAAAGACCACTATCAGTACTAGCTCCAGGAATTAAGCCAACTAACAACTAGTGATTAAAGCCAAAGATTAGACTTCATCACCACAATCAGTTTTGTCTAGTGACAATAGGTACATGTCACTGTGCAACGCCAAAAACAAAGATCCAGGAGGAGATATACATCACAACCAGCCAACCAGACCAAGTCCCAACACATCCAACCACCAGCAGCTTAGAAGAGATAACTATTAAGGAGAGCTACAGAAGACCTCAAGGTATACTTGAGGGATTATGTGCTCAGACAGCCTGGAAGTGCCAGGGCTAGTTCATCACAGCACAGGGATAGTCACATGTAAATTAAGCCTAAGAGAGGGGGGCTCAGACCAGCATCACTGCCCAAATCAGATGTAGTATCTGTCTTATCAATAGAAAACTAGGAAAGTAACAGCCAAAACCAAGTATAGCATTTGTTCATAGGCTATTAGAAAGAGACAAATAGGAATAGCCAAACCAAGTGGTATCTGTTCATATCAGTATTAGAAGTAAAATAACTAAGAATAAGTGAGTATCCGTTCATGAGTAAAGTAACTGACCAACTCCAGGATCAACTAAACAGAACAGAGCAGTACAGGAGTATATATACTTCACAAATACACATAGATGGTCACTGACCAAAACCCTGACACAGCAAGAATCCATCACAGAGAGCTCCAATACAAGTTGATGCTCATCTACAGCAGCTAACCACAGCTAATAGAGCCTCACATCCAACAAGATCAAGAGCTAGAGCTATGCATTAGAGAGATCAGGAGGGGAGCAAGGAGAAGCTCACCAAAAGGAGTTGTAGCCGAAGTAGGATGCAGCCACACCATCACTATGGTGTGACCAGCATCACAACCAACACCACCACAACAAGCCGGAGCTTGCCAGAGAGCACCACAACGGTGGCACCAGTGAGAGCACGGGCACGAAGGCGCCAACCAGGGGCACCGCAGCACGGAGGCGCCACCCAGGGGCACCACCGCGCCACGGCACATCCAGCACCGCCGGAGGATCCTCACGGCGACCGGAGCAACACCGGAGCCACGCCGGCGATGTGGTGGCCGAAACCCTAGCCGCAGGGGAGGGTCACACGTGGTCGCAGGAGGACGCAGTGGGGCGGGTGGGCCGGCGACGTGGGCGGCGCCGGGCGGCGCGTGGCGGGGCGT